>NC_132791.1:187635461-187935757 GCF_048418805.1 Vulpes vulpes | reverse complement strand
ATAATCATATTCATCTGAACCAATTATTCTCATGATTCAAGAATATTATTTTTTCTACTTTCCTTTCATGAAATTCAGCCCAATCTTTCAAATTACTACAGCAACAATAATAAATCAACTATCTCATTCCCTTACATGTTTTTTTTCATGACACTTTGGACAATAAATAAGAAAATATCCAATTGATGTATTTATAACATAATTATTTATGTTGACATCTCTCTAGTTGTTCCATAAGCTCCATGAAATCAGGGGCATGTCTACCTCATACATCATTTTGTCCCTGAGAGTGGAGGTGATCAATAAATATTTATTTACTGAATTTAAAATAAATGATAATTTAAAAGAGGGCATTAAACTGTTTACAGTCTCTCTCTCTTATTTTTCCTTCTTTCTTTTTTTTTTCCTGAACACAATGACTTTTCATCATTCCTCACCCCACCTACCAACCTTAACTCTATTAGGAGATAGATAGACTAATGTAGCAGAGCTGAGATCAGGCAGATGAGGTCAGGAAATCAGCTCTGACTTTTACAATCTGGGTATCTTCCAGAAATTAATTTCCCTAGAGCTCTCATTTCCTTTATGTAAAGTAAGGATCCTACCACCCACTTCACATGGTTGGTTACTAAGACAACTATGAGAAATGGCATATACTAGATGATCAATAAATGGCACTTACCTTCTGTTTGATTTTCTGAACAGGCTATAATGTCCAGAGCTATGTGCCACTATAATGAGTTAAAGATCACTGTTTCTGGAAGGGGAGACACAAATTATCTAAAAAAGGTACACTGGTGTTGTGGTATATGCTTAGGTAGGACCCATGGGCACACCTTTTGTCCCTGGTCTGTTATCAGCAATGCCATACTGACTTACTGCTATCCTTCCATAAAACACCAGACTGTATATGTGTGTGTGTATATATATATTTATATATGTGTATTTATATATGTGTATATATATATTCATATATACATATATATACATATATACATATATATTTATATATATATGTGTATATATATATATACACACACACACACACACACACACACACTTCTGATATAAGGGCTGTCAAAATGTACTCTTCTTGGATATTGATTAATCTCTGATATTCTTAGATAAACCATCCTCTCCCATAAAATCCATGCAAATGCAGTTTTTTGTCTTTCTTCACCAAGTTATTATGAACTAGTCCAAATAAAACTCAAAGCTCTATTTCAAAGGACAGAAAGGATATCACCATAGAGATAGAGATTACAATTTAATTCTTTAGGGACATGATACATAGTAAGCTGGGGAAAATCCTTGATCCTAGTGGATCTGCTGAGGTTGAATGGATGCCACTGAGAATAAGCATTTGCTTCGGCTTCCACTTAAACCCATCCCAAAGCACCCAGTGTGACAGCAGATGTTACATGTTGTGGAGTCTGTGTGGTTCATAGTCTTTCTGTTCACTACGCACATTCAAAGACCTGCTTTCTCTACAAATGCATCCCTTCAACCTCAGTTACAGTCAGCACTGGACAGCTCTCTCTGGACTTAAAAACTGTCCAAAAGTGTAAGTAACATGACATAGCACTATTTTTAATTTATCCAAATATATTTAATTGTTCTATGCCATTGAGGTCGAGAGATTATTTTTAGTAATCATAAAACAATTAAACTGACCACAACACTTACTCAACCTACTTTATCTCCCACAGGAGATTCCAAGCAGGAAAAATAAATGATTGTTAGGTTAGTATATGCAAGCAGCCAGCTGTCATGCTCACCGGGATATTAGGATTTAATCATCAGTGAAACTGGGGAGGGATATGATTTTGCTGGGAATACTATCTATACATATTGAGTAGATTAGAATAATGATCTATTAGATATTTAAAATTAAATTTTGTCATCATTATCAACACAGTGAGGTTTATTTTTTGTTAAGATTTTATTTATTTATTCATGAGAGATACGCAGAGAAAGGCAGAGACACAGGCAGAGGGAGAAGCAGGCTCCCTGTGGGGAGCCCGATGTGGGACTCGATCCTGGGACACTGGGATCACAACCTGAGCCGAAGGTAGATGCTCAAACCCTGAGCCACCCAGGAATCTCAACACTGTGAGATTTAAAGTTAAGTACAGGGGCAGCCTGGGTGGCTCAGCGGTTTAGCATTGCTTCAGCCAGGGCGTGATCCTGGAGACCCGGATTGAGTCCCACGTTGGGCTCCCTGCATGGGGCCTGCTTCTCCTCTGCCTGTGTCTCTGCCTCTTTCTCTCTCTGTTTCTTATGAATAAATAAATAAAATCTTAAAAAAATAAAAAAATAAAGTTAGGTACAGGTGGAATTACACACTTTAATTTATTCATCCATTCATTTGTTCCACAAATATTTATTGTGAGCTATATGTACCAAACACTTTACCTGTCTGATTTTGCCGTATCATCAAACCTCAAAAATCCCCATAATCCTCATCTTTAATAATTTATCTTAGAATAGCCACATTACATGATATAGGAATTAAATAAAACAATAAAGACAGTGAAGGCAAAGTCTGCTGTTTCCTAGAAAATCTATGTATCCACTAGTGGTTCTTCTACCTGAAATGTAAGAAATATAAGAAAGGCAACTAACTGTTTTTCTCCATCTTCTCTTTTGGCCTAAAATAAGCAGATTCACACACTGATATGTTCCTCCCCTCTTTAGTTGCTCCAAATGTGTGTGTATGTGTGCGTGTGTGCGCACATTATGTTTGAAAAGAGATGTCTCTCAAAAAAAAGAGATGTCTCTCTGTGTGTATCCTTTCCTCCAAAATTATAGAAATCTATGCACTTCACTGTCAAAGAAAGCATAAACTGAAGAAGAGGTCAACAGGAGGCGGATATCCCCCCAGGTGAGAGAATCACTCTATGGCCCCTGTCCAAACCCTCCTGTCTTCTGGCTTCAGGCCTGACTTCTCCAGGGAGGGCCCGCGTCCTTCCAGGAGACTTAGAAGAGACTCCACGTGTTACGTAAGAAGCCATCCTTGCCTACTGCTCCTTCCCCACTACTGGCCACCCACGTCACGGGGAAGCCTGATCTAGGGTGCTCTGGAATTTAAAAGCAAGTCAGTTGTGTGATGGGTGGAGCTGCCTCAGCCTTTGGCCAGCACTTAAGAAGAGGTCTTTATCCCCTAGGATGTAACTTGCCTAGGTAATTGGTCACATCAGCATTCCTCCTCTCCGTAGCACTCCGACCTTGAAGTCAAACGTTCAACTCCAAATCCAGCAGGGCTTTTAAAATTTTATGTATACTTTTTTAAATTTAAATTCAGTTAATTAACATGTATTGTATTATCACTTTCAGAAATCCAGCAGTTTTAATAGAAATGTGACTTGTATTTAATATTGCTGACCTACTTTTCTATCTACCTGCTATTAATGCAAACAAACACTTTGGGTTATTCTAAGTGGAAATGTCCTATCAAAAAAAGAAATCATACTTTGCCTGATTCCATAAAAATAAAAAATAATAATTATTAAAGATATTATATTGCAAAGATCAAAAGCAAAGTATGGAATATATGCTTCCTGCACCCCCCCTAATATTATGAATGGCTGGAAAAAGCATTTATATCAGTGTTTTTTAGGACTGGATACTTCATCCCAAGAGGTGATAGTACCCAACCAAATTCACACAGAATATTAGTGGGGGCTTCCATTTTTAAATTTTAGTCTAAATTTATTTTATACAGAATAACCTCTTAAAGGGAAAACAAAAAACAAAACTTCTGATATCACTGAGTAAATGAAAACTATTTCTCAATATGACCCCAATGTCTTTTCTTTTTTTTCCCTGTGACCACTATCCTTTTGATTGTCTCTTGCTGTAAGGCTTTATTTAACTATTTCCCCACCTCACACTGATCATTTGTTAAAGTGCCCATTTAAACATGGCCTTTGGTGTCATGACCTTTAAAAAGGCTCCCTTGTTCTTCTCTTTCTACATGTTTGCTTTGCTGGCATTTCACTCCATCCCTTAACAAAAATTCTGGCTTGTGTTCTATGTCACCACATCATGTAAGATGCCCACCCATATGGTTCTCCTTTTAGGATCTATCATATACAACAGTGTGTCCCTGATGCCAAGAACATGACTTGTCAGTGTTGACACTGACTATAATTTTTTATAAGTTTAGCAACTTTTTAAATTTAATTAAATTTCAATTAATTAACATATAGTATATTATTAGTTTCAGAGGTAAAGGTCAGTAGATTCATCAGTTGTATATAATGCCTAGTGCTCATTACATCACCCAGTTACCCCATCCCCTCACCCTCCTCCCCTCCAGAAACCCTGATTGTTTTTTACAGTTTAGAGTCTCTTATGGTTTGTCTCTCTCTCTGATTTCATCTTACTTTATCCCTCCCTTTCCCTGTTATCTGGTTTTGTTTCTTAAATTCCACAGATGAACAAAATCCTATGGCAATTTTCTTCCTCTGACTGACTTATTTCATTTGGCATAATACCCTCTAGTTCCATCCAGGTCATTTCATATGCTAAGATTTCATTTTTGATGCCTGAGTAATATTCCATTGATTGATGTGAATTACAAAGACATTCTCACTTATCAATGTATATCATAGCATTGTTGGTCTGCTTGAATTTATCTGAATATTTCTTCTCAAAGATCTGCACTAATAATATTCTTTAGCCAGACCCCTTGGCAGTGAAAATGGTAATCCATGCAATACTGATTAAAAAAAAAAAAAAAAAAAAAAAAACAAGATTCTGTGTGTTTGCAATTTACCACTTTGACTCAGAATACATAAAAATGACTCAATTCCATGAAGGCATCCCCATGTATTACTGTGATTTTTCTAAAAGAGAACAATTTATTACATGGATTTTTTTTCCCAAGGAGTATTTTTTCCTTAGATCAATTTACAGGGTCTACTGAGACAAATGCTATTTGCATCCAGTGAAGAACGATGTTCTGAGTTTCAAAAAAAAGGTCAATGAATTAAGTTAGTTTATTTTCAAGCAGGTCATTTTTCATACTCTTTCTTGCTTGGAGCAAAGTTTAGACTGTCCTGCAACTTTATCCTGGTTTCTGTAGATAATTAAGCATTTATTATTCACTTGCCTTGTGTTTCATTTAGACTTTCCATCTTCAATCACTTGGGATGGAAGGCAACTGTTTCCTCACGGCTGTCCTCAAATTAGTGCTTTTAAAATAAATGCCACATCTCTCCCTGTCTGTGCCCAAGATGACACAAGCAAACATATGGTATTGGGGTGGCATGAAGGGGAAAATAACAACCAAAAATGTATTTATAGAATACAAATAAGCCTCTTTTTTAGTCTTTTAAAGCTATACATAAAAAATGAAAATTCATTTTACCATTACTAAGGCTTACATCTTCTCTCACACCAAACCGCCTCCTATGTCTAGGTATAAAGTATACGTGGACCTGCTTCAAAGTTTTAAAAGTCCCTTTCTAAACCAATGATAGCCAAGGGATCAGCTACACTACTGGGAAGTCAAGTTGGGGTATAGGAGACTGTTGAAAAATTGAAACTTGATATTAGACAGATTCACTTTGAATCTTGCTTCAGGCACTTCGTGTAAGAAATATATCAATTCTGACCCTCTGTTCTCTCATAAGTAAAACTGAGACGAAGTGAGAAACTAACTCAAAATATTGTGTGCAGTAAATTAAAAGAAATTTGATAATGCACACAAACCCAGTCAATGCCAAGAACATAGTAAGTATTCAATAAATGAGGGGTGTTTTTTTGTTTATATTTTTGGTGTTATAATTTGACAAGGGGTTTTATTTATAGATGGAGAAAGCATTTTGCCTTACACTCTCTCTGGAACAGAGTTCTGTCATTTGCAGAGTGGGGACAGAAATTCTTCCCTCTACAGTTTGGTTTAGTGTTTTGTCAAACCTAGAAAACTGTAGAAACACAAAAATATTTTTCTTTTGCTGCTGTTGTTATTATTATTATCATCACACTGACCTCTGGAACAAGAAGATATGTTAATAACCATTCCTTCCTTGTGCAGTGGCCCATTAACTTTTCTATATCAACATATGATCTAGAACTAAATCTGAGCAAGAGTTTGTCACAGTCTCAAGGCTCATTTTTGCAAGTACAAGAATAGCATTGTGTTGGCTAGACACTTAAGACATAGCATGAGACTTGGAAATGGCATGAATTTTAGCTCTAAGTGAATCTCACCAACAACCACCACAAAATTCCATCTAAGGTTACAGCAGGGTTATTCTCACCACAGGAACAAACAGAAGAAATACAGTGTGGAAACTAAGCTGTATTCCCTACCTGGTTCATCATACATCTCCATGAGTTATGGCAAGTTTTTGCTTTCCCTCTACTAATACATTCCTCCCTTCTCCCTTCCTTTGCTTTTCTTTTCCTTCTTGTCTTCACATTTAAAAGACTTATTGAAGGACTGCTAGGTGCCAAAAATTCTGCGATGCATAGGGTCGTAAAGGGAACAAATCTGACAAGCTCCATTCCATGGACTATCCGTTCTAGCATTAGAACATAAAAATATAAACAAGTCAATATGCAAGATAATTGCTGACTATGATAAGCTCAAAGGAGATAATAAGCAGAACAAATGGCAAATCTCTCTGTAATCTTAAGTTTATATTTGAAACAAGAGAAGGAACTCTCCCTAAGGTAGAGAGATTGATGTGTTATGGCAACAGAAAATAATTCTATTAAATTGAAATGTAACAAGTAAGAGGATGGAAGAACTTATCTGTTCCAAAGTCCAGAGCTGTTCTTAGCATTCTTGTGAGGATAAAATAAGACACATATGGGATTTTTTTTTTTTTGTCTCCTATGCTCTGGTTTCTTTTTATTAAAAATATTCCAGTATCAAGAACTTGATGACAGTTGCCAATGGGCAATCTTCTTTATAAATATCATAAATATGTTCAAGTCCCATAGCCTGCTGAGAGAATGTTTACTGTCACAATATTGATCATTATAGCTACAAGTCTGGCTCTTACTGTTAAGGCCAAAATCCTGATATAAAATGGAACTGAGGACAGCCCCAGATGGGTTTGCTGATAAATTTTACCAAACACTTAATAAATAAATTATACCAATTCTCTAAAGTCTCTTGTAGAGGACAAAGGCCAAGGAAATGCTGCCTAGATCATTTTATGAGGCCATCATAACTGTAAAACCAAAATCAGATGACATTCCAAGAAACAGTAACTAGAGACACGGATGCAAAATCTTCAAAACGATATTAGTGATTGAATCCAAAAAAAGAGTATAAGAAGAGTTAGATGTCATGATTAAGTGAGATTTATCTCAGATATGCCAAGCTAGTTCAATATCCAAAAAACAATTAATGAAATTCATCACCCTGACAGATTTAAAAGAGAAGTCAGATGATCGTATCAGCAGATGAAGAAACAGCATTTAACAAAATCTAACCATGCATTCATGATTTAAAACTCATAATAAATAGAAATAGAAGAAGAGTACTGGATGGCTCAGTTAGTTAGTGTTGGGCTGTTGGTCTCTTCTCAGGTGATCTCAGGATCATGAGATCCGGCCCCACGTTGGGTCCTGCACTTAGCATGGAGTCTACTTGGTACACTCTCTCCCTCTCCCTTTGCCCTTTCCCTCTGCTTGCTCTCTCTCTCTCTCTCTCTCTCTCTCTCTAAAATAAATAAATAAATCTTAAAAAATAGAATTAGAAGAGAACTTCTTCAATTCCATAAAGAATCTACTAAAACCCAACAACTGATATTATATATAAAGGTGATAAATGTGAAGCTTTCTTACTGAGATCAGATCCGAAACATGATCTTCACTGTCCTTGTTTCTACTCACCATTTCTTTTCAAAATCATATTGGAAGTCCTTACTAATACAACAAGGAAAGGAAATAAAAGGTTCGATATTGGGAAGGAAGACATAAAACTCTTTGTTCACAGATGGCATGATCATCTATGTGGAAAGTCCAAACAAATCCACAGAAATAACAGCAACAACAACACCTTCTAGAACTTATAAACAAATGAAGCAAGATTGTAGGATACAAAGTCAATGATTTCCTACATAACAATGATATATTTGAAATGAAAAATGCTTTCCCTTTAAATTAGTAACCCCAAAACTGAAATACTTAAATATAAATCTAACAAATATGTACAAGATCTACATGAGAAAAACTGCAAACTTCTGATGAATGAAATAAAAGAATAACCAGGATGCCTGGGTGGCTCAATGGTTGAGCATCTGCCTTTGGTTCAAGTTGTGGTCTCAGGGTCCTGGGATTGAGTCCTACATTGTGATTCCCACGTGGAGCCTGCTTCTCCCTCTGCCTATGTCTCTGCCTCTCTCTGTGTCTCTCATGAATAAATAAATAAAATCTTTAAAAAAAGAAGAAAGAAGAAATAAAAGAATAACTAAATAAATGGAGGGATATTCCATGTTCATGGATAGGAAGACTCAATAACATCTGGATGTCAGTTCTCCCCAGATTGATCCATAGACTCAATGCAATCCCAATCAAAACACTGGCAAATTATTTTATGGATATCAACAAACTGATTCCAAAGTTTTATAGAGACATAAAAGATCCAGAATAGCCAACACAATACTGAAGGAGAACAAATTAGAAAGATTTATGCTTCCTGACTTCAAGACTTACCACAGAGCTACAGTAATCATGACAGCATGATATTGGTGAAAAAAAAAAAAAAAAAAAAAGAGAGAGAGAGAGAGAGACACAAAAAGACCAGTGAAACTGAATAGAGAGCCCATAATGGAATCACATAAATCAGATCAACTGACTTTTGACAAAGGAGCAAAGAAAGGCAAAGCGGTGGAGCAAAGACAATGTCTTCAACAAAGGATGCTAAATATCCATATGCAAAAACAAAACAGAACAAAATGGAATCTAAACATGGAAATTACATCCTTCACAAACATTAACTCAAAATGGGTCACAGACCTAAATGTAAAACAAGAAACTATAGAACTCCTAGGACATAGGAGAAAATCTGCATGGCCTTGCATTTGGCAATGACTTTTTAGATTAATGGCAGAGGCACAATCCATGAACAGACTGATAAGTGAGACTTGATTAAACCTTAAAATTCTGCTGGGTAAAAGGTACTACATTTCAGTGAATGAAAAGATAAACCACATACTTGGAGAAAATGTTTGCAAAAGACATATCTGGTAAAGGACTGTTATCTAAAATACTGAGGAGCTCTAAAAATTACACAATAAGAAAACAAAGGAACTAATAATAAAAAAAAAAAGTGTCAAAGACCTGAACAGACACCTCACCAAAGAAGACATAGAGATGACAAATAAGCTTATAACAAGATTCATTACTTCATATGCCAACAGGGAAATGCAAATTAAAACAATGAGGTACAACTACACACTTATTAGGATGGCCAAAATCTGGACAAATTCAGGTGAGGAACTTCCATTCACTGTTGACTGCAATGCAAAATGCTCCAGACACTTTGAGAGAGAGTGTGGTTTATAAAACTATTATAGTTTTATATTTATAAAACTAAATATACCCTCACCATACAATCCCACAATTGCACTCCTTGGTGTTTATAAAAACTTCTGTCCTCACAAAAACCTGCACATGGATGTTTATAGCAACTTTATTCATAATTTCCAAAACTTGGAAGTGACTACGACGTCCTAGAGTAGGTGAATGGATGAATAAACTGTGATATATCCAGACAAGGGATATGGTTTAACCCTTAAAAGAAGTAAGTGACCAAGTCATGAAAAGACATGGTGGACCTTTAAATATATATCATTAAGTGAAATAAAGGAATCAAAGAAAACTACATATTTTATGATGCCAACTAAATGAGGTTATGAAGCAAAACTGTGGATGCAATAAAAAGATCAGTAGTTACCAGGGGTTGTTGGGGTATGGGAGAAATGAACCGAAAGAGCCCAGATGATTTTTAGAGCAGTAAAAACACCACGTATGATATTATAATGACATATATCCTTACACATGTCTAAACCTGTATAATGTACAATGACATCAAGAATGAACTCTAAAGCAAACTGTGGATTTGGAGTGATTCCTATATGCCAATGTAGGTTCATTCTTGGTAAATAGTGTACCACGCTGGTGAAGGCCACTGGTAATGGGGGAGGCTCTGCATTTGTGGGGCAAGACATATATGAGAAATCTCTGTAGTCCCCTCTTATATTCCAAACCAAATACTGCTCTAAAAAATTCAAGTCATAAAAAAATTTGAGAACTTAAAGAGAAACAATCTTTCAAAATTATTACCAAAATATAAGTTCCACTATCCTGGTTCTTTTAATGATAATAATAACAACCAAAACAAGGAACTGAGGAATGATCCCACCTCACTAGAAATGCGTATTGGTATTTAAGCCAACATTTTCTGACTGAGTTATTTTAGGTCACTTGCTCAACACACGGACATACCAACCACAAAGAGGAGCACTTTCAGGCACCCTCTTAGAGGTAGACAGGTCTTTGTAATGACTCTGTGCTCGTTCCTGAAATTTGCTTTATTTTGCTAGAATTTAAGTTCCTAGGTCGAAATTAGTGGACATTCTTAGTGGTTCTGATATATAGCCTTCAAATTCTTTCAATAAATGTACTTACTAATACTCTTAACTACCAGATTTTGACGAAGTAATTTACCAACACCTACTAATCCTACATGTTAGTGTCTCAAACATCACATTTGCTGACTTGATAGGGCAAAAATGTATTTACTCTTTTGTGTTTGCCACATGTTGTGACAGCCAGAGAGACCCACTGTGCTTGGGGTTTCAAAGAATTTGCCTAGGTGCGCAGTTAGTTAACATCTCCCAGCTGAATCACCTTTAGGATTAGTTTTACTGGGATCCCTGGGTGGCGCAGCGGTTTGGCGCCTGCCTTTGGCCTGGGGCGCGATCCTGGAGACCCGGGATCGAATCCCAGGTCGGGCTCCCGGTGCATGGAGCCTGCTTCTCCCTCTGCCTATGTCTCTGCTTCTCTCTCTCTCACTGTGTGCCTATCATAAATAAATAAAATTAAAAAAAAATAAAAAAAAAAAAAGGATTAGTTTTACTGTTCAAGTAGAGGACCACTCTTCCCAGGCACATTGGACCCAATGACTGAGCATGGCATGACGGCATTAAAACCTGGCTGTGTACGTAACGTATGGGGCATCTTTTAAGAGAAATCTTTGCTCTAAGGATCCCCATAAGTTTGGCCAAGATGTCGTCACATACATATTGCCTTATCCTGCTTCCTCTCCTCTAAACTTGCATGGGTATCAGATCTGCATCACAGTATGGTGCTTCATGCCTCTTATGGACGGGTTATGTCCCTCCCAAAATTCATATGTTGAAATACAATCCCCAACGTGATGGTAGTTGGGGGAAGTGGCTTTAACAGGCAATGTGATCATGAGAGTAAATCTCTTAAAAACAGTATTAGTGCTCACATTCAAAGAAGCCAGTGAGCTAGCTCAGTCTCTTTCCACGCGACCCAAGAAGTCAGCCCTCTGCACCCTGGAGTCAGGCCGTCACTGGAATTCTACAACACAGGCGCCCTGATCTCAGACTTCCAGCCTCAAGAACTGGGAGAAACGAATTGCTGTTTCTTGTAAGCCACCCAGTTTAAGGTATTTTGTTATAGCAGCCAGAACTAAGACAGTGCCTCTTTTATCCTTTATAGTCCTTAAATGCTAAGCCACCTGTTCTCCTAACCCTGTCTCAATGCCTTCCAGAGGACACAGTAACTGATACACATCTTTTGGCCACCAGAAAATATATTTACTTTCCATCTGCTTACAAAATAAAAAACCCAAATGCTCAATGGTCTTTGCACTTTTTTTCTCCTGTACTTTCTTGATGTAAAAATTTTAGAAAGTGCTCTTAATCTGTTTCTGCATAACACTTATGCAGAACACTTAGAAACACACACACACACATTCATACCAGTCTCGAAAAAAAAAAAATTTAAAAAGAGAGGCCTCACAGATAGAGTCAAATTTAGATTCTATAGGAACGACTTATACTCTGCTTTCATCTGAACACACTCAAGTGTAACTGTGTAGGCATGCACACACAAATATTTATATTTCACTTGTACATATTTATATTGCAACAAAAGAATTTAGGGTGGCTACTGATTACTAAATTTTCCTCTATTTCCTTCAGCATTCTGTCTGCATTAATTAAAAATCTCAACTTCACTCACCCGATATTTATTAAACAATAACTACATATATTCTTCGAGTATCATTTCTCCCCATTACATTTCCTACAGTAGTATCAGAATAAACCTTCTAAAATATAAACCAGATAATTTTGTAACTTTCAAATCAGAAATGATAAAGCTAAAATAAATGTATGTTGAGACAGACACTTATTATGCTGGGCAAAAATGCAAATATTAACTGTTGCTGACATTTGATTAAGCAAATGGCAATAGATGTCAATGAGACTTAAAAGTAGCCAAATCCTCTGGCTTAGTGGGGGTTTTTATTATCTATACCTCATGGCAATATATTCTCGATATATAAATTATTTAAATGGTATCACCATGCTTCCTTGTGCTTATATGGAAAGCAAAACTCTGTCTTCCAAAATGGCTTGTGAGATACTTGCAGGCTGACATTAGCCTTTGTGAATTTTTCCCCTTATATTTAATTCAATGCCTGGCACACAGTGAATGATGAATGAATTTTTGCTGGATTACAGTGGGCCTGGTGAACAAAAAGATCCAAGTGAACAAATAAGCAAGGAGCAAAGGAGAAAATGATTTACGTCCACTTAAGCAATCAACAATTTCTGTTTTACAGGAGCCCCTATGCCATAGTTATTACCTAAGGAAAGTGAAGTACAAAGATGGCTTTGAAATTAAGGACCTGGGTATGAGTCCCAGTTCTGTTTCCAACTCTGTCACTGTGACGTTGGCCAGAAGAACATCAGAACATCTCCAGGCTTTCTTTCTTTCTTTCTTTCTTTCTTTCTTTCTTTCTTTCTTTCTTTCTTTCTTTCTTTCTTTCTTTTTCTTTTTCTCTTTCTCTTTCCCTCTCGTTTTCGCTCCCTCCCTCCTTTTCTCTCTCCCTCCCTTTCAGCTGACTAGCTTCTCTGCCACTTCCCCTAGGGTCATCAAGGAGCCCAAATGAGATGAAGTTTATGACAGATTTCCTTCTTCACTGAAGACGAATATGTAATTATGCCCCTAATTAATGTGTTTTTGAAGAGTTCTTTCCTGTTCCTAAATCTAAATTCAATTTTAAGCCATGACCTATTTATATATAAATGCACTTTTTCTCACTTTTAAATGCATGAGAATTTTACTCTTTGAATTAAAAAAAAAGCAAAGAGAGGCTTTAAATTTTTAATTTAATTAATAATTGACTTAATGGTAAGACATGAAAATTTATCTGAATAATACTGAAAACTCATGAATTAAAGAAATTACATGTATATATAGCTGTATACTGAATCTTTCAATTTGAAAATTTTGACACAATTAAGACACAAAATATTCACACAAAGGATAATGTTATTTGTAGTATTTTTTATATGTGCTACAAAAAAAAATCCCATAGGATTATAAAAAATCTGATACAGTGGACTTACTCTCTTAATGTATTGTCAAAATCAAACAATAGGGAAATATATCTTCATTTGCAAAAACTATAATTTATGGAGTTATTTTTCTAATCAGTTAAAAAAAAAGTCTTGTTTTTTAAAATGCCTTAATGATTTCTAAAGTCTGTACCACCAGGCTCAGGATACTGTCTGGGTTTAATACTACTACTGCTACTTCTACTATCTTCATGAAGAACTCTAATGGGCAGATATCAATATCCTGATTCATAAATAAGGAATCTAATAGCATAAATAGTAATATCCACCTACTGGGTAATTACCACATGCCACGCACTATAAATAGCTGATGTTTATTACTTGACTTGATCTTCATCATGACATTAGTAAGTAGATTCCATTAAAAAAGATTTATAAGTGTTTCCTGCCAAACATCATACAACCAATAAGCACCTGACTTTATTCTTCATTCTGATAGTTGAGTGTGCCTGATGTATAAGCACATTCCCCCCACCACCCCAGGATGAGAAATGGTGCCAGGCCATCTGTTAAATAGGTGATATTCTACAAAGGGTCTGCAATTTGTTTTAATCAGTATCAAAATGATTGTTGGACTTGCCATGTACTACATACTGCACAGAAATAACACATTCAAATATTATTGATACAGGCAGTGAAGTACTTAACCATAACATTTCATAATCCAAATCCCAAGAAAAGTGTTTCCCTGAAGCAATAACATGGTAATAGAATTCAAAATTTAGGCCACAAACCTGTCTCAGGCTCAATGGAAAAATAAGGCTGCCCTTCCAAGATACTATAAACCAACTTTGCACTGTTTCCATAAACTGGGTCGTCAGCATCTGTAGCTGTTACATTAGTGACAGACGTACCTAAAAAAGGGGGGGGGGGGGGACAGAAAATAAAAAAAAAAAAGAAAAAGAGGGAGAGAAAAAGATAATAATTAACACATTATTCTTTGCCAACAGCTAAATTTTGCCAAGCATATCATACAGAAATCCATGTGTGGGAATAAAGAAAAAAAGAGAAATCTCTTCAAAAATATGGAGATAAACTACTCTGTCATAACTTCAGATATATCCAAGTCTTTTAAAAGAAGAGTACTGCTAGGTTGGAGTACCTTATAAAGATAACCCTTTTAGAACCTGTATTACTTAAGAATCCTGTTTAGTTTCCATTTTAAAGATACATATCAGATTCACATGAGCTTGGAGAATAGAAAAAGGAAATATATCAGAGAAACATGAAACACCAGGTTAATAACATGATACAATATGTAGCATTTAAGTTTTGCAGAAATACAACTGAATATACCTGGAAAAAAATGGCTGCTGAGAAAAGCTGCATGAAAATATCAGAGGAATATATTTTATCCATTTCACCTAACTTCCCAGCATATAAAATTAGATTGGAACCACCAATTAATCATTATGTTTAAGTAATTAGGTCTTATGGATAATAGGAAAAAAAAAACACTTTTTTTCCAGATTCATTTTCTATTTGCTATTCACTCATCCATTCAGCAACTGAACACATACAGCTTGCCTGATGTGATGTACATATACTAAGATAAAATCTACATTTAATAAATATGCAGTTTTTTGGTGAAAGAGAAGAAGAGGGACAGAAACACATGCAGATAGAAATTCAGCCGAATGCAAGAGCACTACATTCCCACCTCTCACTCACTCCACCGAGAGTGGGGTCAGGGATAGCTTTCGGAGACGTGTTGCATTTGAGTTATATTATTTTTCTAAAGATTTTACTTATGTAGTTGACAGAGAGAGAGTGAGAGAACATGGGCATGCACAAGGAGGGGGAGCCGCGGGCAGAGGGAGAGGGAGAAGATGTGGGACCAGATGTGGGACCAGATCCCAGGATCCTGGGATGAGGGAGATGCTCAACCAACCGAGTCACCCAGATGTCCCCCGGGTTACATTATTAAGAACGGATAGAGTTTAACCTGGAGAAGGGGAGAGAAGAGACTCCAAGCAATAAGTCAGGCATCAGTAAAGGCAAAGTCGTCTGAGAGACTGTGAAATCCTGGGAACTGCTGGACCTAAGAGAAATCGGAGATGTCTTGTATGATAACAGGCTTCAAGTTCTGCAAGGGCAGGGCCAGTGTCCTTCATCCAGGAAGTGCCAGGCACATAACAACTATCAGACATATTGATAACTGAATGAGTGGGCAAATGAATAATCCGATGATTTAAAGAGAAATGGTAGGTAAGCATCACAGACGAGTTCCCTAATAAATAGACTCGGAGATAGATCTCTTGAGGAATTTGTATAGGGGAGGTCTCTTCCAGTGATGTCTGCGGGGAGTCAGGCCAATACTGGGCAGAAGGAGCCCTTGGGCTGTGATGCCTTCACAGACTCCACTGGACAATCTACAGCGGGGATGGTCACCGAGCAAACGGGGCCTGACCTTTAGACTCGAATACTGACCAGTTATTGGATGTAGGAACCCCCCTGAGAATGGAGCCTTGGCCTTTACCAGGCAGCTCTCTTCAGCTGGATGATCATCAGCCCTGAGATGTCAACAATCAACACTCTCAAGCAGCACGGGGGGAAGAGTGTTCTCAACCTGAAGGGCATGGAGGTGGAGGCGGGTCTGAGCAGCAGAGCTCCCTGTTTACTGAAATAGAATAGAGCTTTTGCAAGATTGTGCCAATCAAGACACTTTTAAGGGTATTAAATTATGGCCGCTGTACAGAGTAATAATGTTTGTTGAGAAGTGGATAGTCCTGTAAAATTGAAATTTCTACTCAGAAGGATGATTCAGAGGTTTTACAAAATCTACCGTTAAGAAAAAAGAAAAAAAAAAAAAAAAGCAAGCAAGAAAAAAAGCACCTAATGTTGGTTATGTAATACATTCCACGTTCCACCAGGCACTGGGAACAGTATCAAGGAGAAAAAAAAGAAATAAGACTCATCCTCACAAATACCTCATCAACTAGCTGGTGGAGATGAACACAGGGAAGTACAATATTTGTAGCTATTGGAGTATCGTGTGGGATGGAGAAGAACTGGAAGGAAAATCTTCCAGGTAAGAGGAAGAAAGTGAAGGGAATACATTTTAGGAGCAGGGATGATTGAAAAAAATCAGTCACCGAGCTAGTTTTGAGGGGGTAAGCTGGAGCACAGAATTCAGCAGTCACCTGAACGCCAAGATGGGGAATGTCGGCTTATCCTGCAGGAAACAGAGACGGTATTTCAGTTAGAGATCAGACCCGTGCCGTGGGCCTCCCCTCTATTCGCGCCCTTGGATCTAATTGGAGGCAGAGACGCTGGGGTTAGGCCCTGGGCCCAGCTCTGAGGTTACAGCAGTAGGGCAGGTACCGGGTGATAAACCATTAACAATCAATACGGATCTCAACGCTCACTTTCTAGTTTTAATTCTTGCACTAATTTTCCACATGGTGTTCAAATGATGGTAGACTGGCTGAGAGGTAAATGGAACTCTTCTTGCAGCATTTCCTTAAGTCTAAGATTAGTTCAGAAGAACTTAAAGAAAAAAAAAAAAAAAAAAAGACTGAATCGCAAGAAACAGACTCAGGAGTTACCGAGCGCTCATAGTTCAGAGACTGAAGAGAAAGGGTGAACTCGTCCATGCAGACGACCGTGAAACAACGGCTTTGCTTTATTGACTTGCCTCGCATGTTAATTTTTTTTTTTTTAGGAGAAATATTTCCCCCTCATTATGGAATGACACATCATCAGAAAAATAAAGTCAGCATTCTCTTGTAGCCACCGTCTAGGTGCCGGAAACAAAAAGGTGAACAAGGAGTTAGAAATTTCTATCATCACCAAAATTACCTACTAGTGGGTGACTCTGAAATTGAGAAACACCTTCACAGAGAGAGAAAAAAAAAAAAAAAGAAATCAGATTTCTGAGCAATGATAGACTCGCTGCATGTGTGTGTGCTGCGGGCGCGTTTGGGCAGAGTGATGTGCGGGTGGCGGTTCTGCAGATGGAACACTTCCAGCCTGTGCTGAAGGAGTGACCCGTTTAACCTGCTCTAGCCTCAAACTTCTAACCTACTATATATATCGGGATTATTTTGAGGGTTACACCAAATAATATACGTAGAGGCTTAGCACACAAATGGCCACACGCTAAACCCTTGGGTACCAACTCTGCCTACATTTTGGAATCTAGCTCGAAAAACACGCAGGTCTTTGGGGCACCTTTCAGACCTACAGCACGGCAGCACGGGGATGGTGGCGCAGAGATGTCTTCTCAGACAACTTCTCAGACAAGCCATAGTTCAGAATGACCACGTAGGTAACGCACATTTTTAAGACCTAACTTCACCCTTCTCCAAAGAAACATTAATTTCTATCATAATTACTTTGAAGACATATTTCTATATTAAAATATATATTTTTAAACCATTCATACCGCATAAACCCCATGGAGATCATTTCTCCTTAAATGGAAGCTGGAGATACTTCCTGGGAAGTTTACTATTTAAACTACTAAGACAGAGGATGATCCTATTATCAATGTTTACTGTAACTTGATGTTATCTTATTGTTCTATCATGTTACCGATCATTGAGGCAGGAGTAAAGGGCCAGATTTCCAACACTCCCAGGCTCTGGGATTCAGGGTTTTTTTTTTTTTTTTTTTTTTTTTTTTTTTTTTTTTTTTTTTTTTTTACACATCCAAAGACAACCATTTCTCTTTTGCACACCTCAAAGTTCTGTGTAAGAATTAAATGAGATGATGCTATTAAGTAGAGATCAGTTGACTAAGAAGATATGCCTTGAGTCATACTATCTTAAACCAGGGAACGTGTATTATTTTTTTAAGATTTTATTTATCTATTACTTATGGGGGGGGGTGGGAAGCAGAGGGAGAGGTGCAAGCAGATACCACACTGAGTGCAGAACCCAACATGGGGCTCGATCCCACCCATGACCCTGATCATGACCCAAGCCAAGATCAAGAGTCGGATGCTCAACTGACTGTGCCTCCCAGGCAAGGTCCTGGGACACTTGGCTTTCTAGCTATCTTCAACGTCTCTCAGTCCTGTGTCCTTGGCCAAAGCAACAACACTTTTCTAAGCTTTGGTTTGTTTCTTAATCTGTCAAAAGGAAGCTGGCAGTAACTGCTGCCTCCCAAGGCTGACCGAGATGATTGAATGTCATAAGTCATGCAAAGAGTAATGAAGAGTTATTGACCATGGACCTTTCCGAGAGCCCACTGTCGCTGTTACCCCACGGACACCACGTGTGTGTACACGAGGGACTGAATATCAACCAGAGTCTGATCATTTTAAGTGGTGGTGGATGGTGTAGTTTGTGAGTGTAGTTTTGCCTGATTACTTTCATCGCGGTGGATTTCCTTAAATTTGAGGGGAAAACACAAAAAGATGTTCCCAAATGTAATAACACGTTCACGTCCTTAATAAGAAAGTCAATCAGAAAACACACACACACACACACACACACACACGCTCACTTTCTCCCATCCAGGCCATCCCAACTGGATGGTACACAACGGCGGTGGGCTCGGAGAGAAAACGTGCCTCCAGGCAGCCAGCACGAGGCCAGGCTCCGAGCGCCCCATCAGCGCAAGTGTCTCGACGGCAGCTGAAGAGGCGGCATCCGATGAAGGCCAGGTGTCTCAGCCCACGCGAGTCCCACCCTCTGGCCAAGGTGGACTAACGAACCCCGCGAAGGGGGCTTTTACCCGCATCCTCACCCGTCATATCTCTGCCCGATGCCCGGCTTCCTGGGAAACCCGCATCCTTCACCCTTCAGGCATCTGGAAATGAAAAGGCAACACTCCTTCCCGTCAAGGATAATATTTCTCCTAATAGTGATTCAAGACTGTTGATGCACCTGTACGCTGGAAGAGATGCGTGGAGAGGTTTTGTGGATGCATTTGTCAAGTGATTACCCAGAGGGGGGAAAATGGATGCTTTGAGGTTAATCTTGCAGCAGAAAAGATTGCTAGGCAAGCCGCGGTGTAGGCTTCTCCGTGGAAATGCATGCAGAATGCAGACCACAGAGGCAAATTGAACAGTGTAAACCTTGCAGGATAATGTTCCTTCAAAGCGGCAAGTGTTGGTGTGTGATAAATAGGACCCTGCGTAATACCCAGGAAATATAACAACAGGATTCTCTGTTTGTGTTTTCATTTGGAACTGTTTTTGTCCCTTTGTCGAGGATACAAGAGACTCATTTAGCCAGTGACTATAAATTTGACACTGTGCCATTTCTCCAAGAAAGCCCCTATTATGATCCAACTTGATGCTGATCCTAATTATAATAATATAGCTGTTGTATTTCCAGCTGTTGTCAACAAAAATGATCCCTGTCACCACAATGCATCCTGCTAGTATCAATTCAAGTACGACGACGTCAATTCCAAGGTGAATTCTGTGTTTAATAAGCCCATTTTTCTGCATTTAGCTTCTTGGGTAAGTGAGATTTGCCAATGCGCACTTGGATTTTAATTAATATAGGGCTCATGGTATCCTGTGCCTCCTGCCACACCTGAAAGTTCCCTCCCATTAACAGCAGGACCCGCACATCTTCCCCCTGTAATGACAGCCAACACTACAAGCAAAATTAACCATCAAAAATTTTACACTGTCAGGTTAGAGGTTCCAGTTTGCTGACAAACTAAGATGAAAGGCCTTCGGGAAAATAAGATGTTGGGTCTGGGTAGTGCAGCTCCGTTAGCTAGACTATACTTTTTTTATGAGCAAGTCAGCACACCAATTCTGCACATTATTCAGAAAGAAAAATGCTGGTGCTGACACCCTGAGCAGGAAAACAAAGGTTTGGTGCAGCGTGAAAATGTGCACACTGGAAAAGCTAAGACTCTTATGACGAGAGGAACACAAACCCCATTTGCAAAGAGTCATCTGCAATACGTTTTCGGAGAATAAGCGCTCCGTTAGCAGCTGAGAAAATAAAGCAGCAGAACCTTTGCAGTAACTGGAATCCGGGAGGCATATGTTCTTGGCCTCCTGTGATCATCTTCAAACTTCTGATCTGACCTGCCGGCTACCCTGGTCCGAGTTCGCTGTGCACCGTCTGCGGACAGAGTGTCTGGCATCATCATCTGAAGATGTCCCGGTGAAGCATTCACACATTCCAGAGACCGTCGCCCGACCGGGTCACAGCAGCGATGCAGCGGGCATTCGTTATTCTAATGAAACGAAGCCCTGGGCCCATCTTCGCTCATCCTCCTTGTTCGCTCCCCCAGTACTAGGCGATGCAGGAGGTAGTGGGGCCCAGGTGTTGCCATGGCAACCTTTTTTGGTTGTTGCTGAATAGCAGAGCAACGGTTTCTCGAGGCCTCTGCGCAACTTGTTGACGTTTAAATCATCGCTTACTAGAAGCTACGGCGTCCGGCCCGGATGTTTTTAGCGGTGTCACACGCCAAATCCATTGGGTTTTATTTATTTATTTATTTATTTATTTATTTATTTATTTATTTATTTTTTTTTTTCCATTGGTTTTTACTTTCATGGAAACGTGCTCTGGGATGCCCCCGTCCGTGACTGGCGGTATGGACCACTTCTAGAGGGTGGTCGCTGGTTTGTGCTGTCCCCCCACCTCCGCCCCCGTAACACGAGGACACAGACCTGATATGCTTACGGGAAAGCGGACAATAATTGCAGGCAGCTGAGGCACTTTCCTTTGCATCCCTCCAAGTGACACCGGAGTCAGTACTTTCTCCGGAAGGGCCTCGAGCGAATCCTCCCAGCGCAACGATGGCCTAAATCCTTACCAGTATTTTTTCCCCCCTCAGTTTTGCTGTTTAATTATAGAAGACACATGCCAGATAGACAAACCTCCAAGGGACGCCTTAGAGGATCTTTGGAGGATGAGGAGGATTAAACATGGATCAGTAAAATTTATGGCTTGCTTTTTTAACCCTACCTATGGAGTATTCTTTCTCAAGCAAGCTCTGAGGGGAAAGAGTGAAATGTTCCATCTATGAGCAGAAAGGCAGGATTTTACCTCCTTCTAAGAATTTCTGCTCTGAACAACCATCGGTTCACTAGGGAAGTTACGGTCAGGGTGATAATAGAAGATCAGACCCTTCTCTTTTTTTGGTGGTCAATCCTGCGATTCGATTCATAAAAAGCCAATTAGACAGGAGGCAAAGGCAGCACGTGCCTGCTGTTTCACTTCAGAAACTGGTCTTTGAGACCCACACCTCACAAGGAAATCCTAAACCACCACGTCCCCCTCCATCATCTCCTGCAAAGGCCCAACCATCGCTCACTGGGTGTTCTTCTCGCGCGCCAGCTCTCAGCCTGCAGCACGACGTGGCTGCCAAACTCTACATGCTCCAAATTGAATTTATTATGGGAACCGGGACAGATTCTTAACTGCAGTCAGGCGGATGGACAGCACCGAAATGCACCCTGTCATTTCTCTGGCTCTATGAGTTGGGACATAAACCGGGGAAATAAAATCCCGTTTCCATGTTTCATTCTGGAGCATTCAGAGGTATAAGCAGTTTTGAGACTTAATGAAACGCCCATCCACACTTGACCTCGTGTTTATAAAACGAGCCCGAAACTTTCTGGAACAATTAAAACACTTCAGAAAACGCGTTCGAGCACACAGATGTCTTCCATTCACCCATGCATCATCCCAGCGAACATCTATAATGCGCACTGGGTGAGAGAAGTGAAAGATACTGTAGGAAAATGTGTGACTGTAAAGCCTCAGCCACGTTTACTATGCACCGGAGGAAAGTACCTTCTGCATTTCCCACAAACAGCCAGTACGGTGGCCTACCCACTGCTTTTGCAAACAGATAATGAGGACGATTGGAGGCCTGGTTGTGAAAACTAATAAGCTGTCTGTGTTATAGTTCCGTGTGCATAACTAAACCCTTTCAGAATCAGAATGATTCTTATCATACAATGGGACCCAAAAAAGTGTATTTTCTTTTCTTGGGCTGCCTATTGCCAGCAATCAAGCCTTTGCTGATCCGTTACCTATGGAATGAAATCCTATAAATACCTAAGAAGTAAACTAGCATCATTTATGCTCTAGGCTGGCAGCTACTTCCATCCTGACCTTGCAAAATTATGCTACCAGGGGCTCTGCAGGTGCCTTCTACAGTGTGTCAGGACTGCAGCGGGTGGAAGCTTCCTTCACTGTATTTTATCACACGGACTCCTTCGTTCACTCACACAAAGGCCATCTGCATCGTAGACACTGTGTGCCGAGCTCTAAGTCAGGTGTGGAAGGTACAGGGATGTGCAGCACTCAGAGCTTCCGTCCCAAGAGCGTCTGAAGTTTAGTGCAGCTCTGTTTTCACATGGCTTCACCGTCCTACAGGAAACTGCAAATCTCTGTTAAATTTGTTTCTAGAAGTCACCGGCATGGGGTAGTAGAAAACAGGTATGTGCTCTACTTAAGACGTCAGAGGTTTTATTCACATCCTCCTATTATTAGACTGAGATAATACTCTTCACTAATGACTCGTCACTGCTACACAGCAAGGATTTTCTTTTTTATTCTTTACATCTACGAGACTCAGTTTCCTAAGTAAGAAATGGGAATATTACCCACATCCTATTCTTACTCTGCTCCCCGTGGATAAACAGTCGGTCTTCCTTGGGTGTGGGGACATTGCACTGAGCTGCGCCCCTGGCTCTCTATGGCATGCGACTTTATGTACGTTTGATGAAGGATGAATTTGAGCTTGAGAGGCATGAGAATAAAATTATAACCACTCCAGTGGCTGTTCATTTTTTATTCTTTTAGAATGAGCTCAATTCCCTAGTCAAAAGCCAGGACTTTTAAAAATGGCAGGTAGTGTGCCTACAACCCCTTCCTTTCCACCCCCCTCCACCTTTGCTTACATACAACTGACCAAAAAAATCATAATATATACATAGAATGGCCTACAACTTGATGGTTTGATATACGGACACATTGTGAAATGATTACCGCAATCAAATTAATTAATATATTCCTCACCTCACATGGTTACTTTTTCCCCTCCCTAACTGAGAGACAAAATGAGTAAATCTCTTACCAAATTTCATACCTGGCCAAAGTGAAAAACCACTGAGCCATTGAGCTAATGGGAAGTCAAAGTCTTAGACCAAAAAAAAAAAAGGCTTAATTAGGCAATCATTAGAGACCTTTGGTTTCAAGAAGATTTTTTAAAAATCATTCACTAACTCACACAAAATACACCATCCCATATGTGCCACCATCCATGATGTCTGTAGCTAAAATGGAGGAAAGTTCGGGTATCTCCTATTTGGGCACTTAATTATTACAGTATATTTGTACTGAGCTTCTATTATGTGCCAAGCCTTCGTATTAGGCACCTATGAGAATTTACAGTTTCAAGATTTTTGCTTTTTTTTTAAGATTTTATTTATTTATTCATGAGAGACACAGAGAGAAGCAGAGACACAGGCAGAGGGAGAAGCAGGCTCCATGCAGGGAGCCCCACGCGGGACTCGATCCCAGGTCTCCAGGATCACGCCCTGAGCTGAAGGCAGACGCTCAACCACTGAGCCCCCCCGGGTGCCCTACATTCTTGCTTTCCTAAAGGGCAGACAAGGGGAAGGCTAGAAAATGACATGACGAATGACAAATGATGTGATAAATGTTGGATGTAGGGGAAAGAACCGGTAGTGAGTAACCCGGGAAGGGCAGCTAAACCGAGAAAGCAAGTTTTCGGGGAGAAGAGGGCATTGATACGGAGATGACAGTTAAGAACCAGGATGATCTGGAGTCAGAGTTCAGAGGCAGGGTTGCAAATCAGGAACCCCCGGCCCTCATGAAGGAGGTTGGTAAGTTTGGAGCTTATCTCAGGAAAACAGAACCTTAGAAAAGGGATTATACATTCTTTTACACCAAAGGTTTCTAATCTTCCCCATGACTTTTTTCCCCCCCCACACTTGCTCAAGTACATTCCTAGGATTCCCTAACACATCTGCCTAACTCGTTCACATCCAGGTTCAAGAATTAGCTGTCTCTAAGCTGAATTGTCCTCTCTTCTCAACGCTGAAAACACTTTATTTGACTGTCTCTGGGGGCTTCTTTTCCTTTCATATATAAATTGCAGTGGGTGCAGATTTTTTCCCTGCAGACTGAAAGTTTCTGGAAAATAATATTTTTTTTTCTTATTCCCTCAACTTTCCCATCTAATCCTCCTCTGCAGAATTAACCCATTCCTCTGTAATGTGGCCTCACCCTTTATTTATATCATAGGCAAGCCTCCGCATTATCCTAGTGGTACGAGTGCTAAGAACAGTGCCTGGTATAAAATATTTATTCTTCTAATCTTTGTAACAAGCCTTTGAACATCTGTTAAGATCATCTCCATTCAAACAGAAAGGGATAAAACTAATATACAAAACCGGTTATACCTTCATAACTGCTATACTGCTTCTGATTTTAGATCTTCAAGTGCAGAGAACATAGCCTAATATTTTTGTTTTTCTCACCAGCATCTCAGAAAGTGATATAAATATTTGTCAAATAGATAAATGACTAATTGAATGAACGGTTGTTTTCTTTAGGAAGACATATTCAAAGATTATGAGTAGGTTGATCCGTTGATATTCTGATTTGTTGTTTCCACTGTTTTATCTTATTTTCATATTTTAAATATATTAGAAAATAAACAGTAGGGATTTTTCTTCTTCTTAGGAGGTGAGTCTTGATCTTATCTTCCTAAGGATGGGCTCACTTCTGTGGCTGTAAACCAAAGCCAATATGATACCGAACCCTTATATGAGCTCATGAAAACTTCCTGTAGAAGAACTGATGGCCTGAAGACTTGACTTCAGGGGTGCGAAGGTGGAAAGAGGAGGAGGTAAGATCCTTCCAAGGGACTAGGAAGAAGGGCAATGATGTTAAGTTCCATGGATGTCAAAATGAAGCCTCTTTAGGTTCAACAACCCTGCATTGAGGAAGGCTGCGGTCACACCCATGAAGGCTAATCTGTTAGAGTCCAGACCTGGAAATCAGGCCTCAGAGACTAGCTTAACCTGGAGTAAATGAGTAGCCTCAAAGCTACCTTCCAGGCAGGGCAAGCGTAGTCTTAGCAGAGAACTGGACTAGGAGATTTGACTCAATCAAGCATGAATCAACGAAATCATCTGACAGTAAAGTGCAGTAGCAGTGGACAAGGATGGGTGATGGGCGAGAGGACACTATGGCGTCAGATGGAAAAAAGGCTAACCTCACCTTCCCTGCTGGTGGAGCTTGAAGTCTGATAAGACCTTTCTCTCTTATAAGTAAATCTTCCTGGATTTGCCTATGATTCACAAAAAAACAAGGACTTTCTGCCTATCTGTGTTTAAGGAAATTCTACTTAAACTAGAGAAAATGAATGTGTTTAAGGAAATTCTACTTAAATTCTACTTAAACTAGAGAAAATGAATGAAGAAAGCATGTCTTGAACCTTAGCTACTCATCGCTTGATGTTCCACTACCATTAAATAGAGAAGTTCTTCAATCCTTACAGGGGTAGAAATCAGCAACAGGGTACTACGGACTGCATCTTTGTGTTCCTCCCAAATGTCCATGTTGAAATCCTAACCCCCAGAGGCACACTATTAGGAGATGGGACTTTTGGGAGGTAATAAGGTCTTGAGGGTGGCCCTTCATAATGTGATTAGTGTCCTCACAAGAGGCAAAAGAGCTTTCTCCTCTCCCTCTCCTCTCCACCATGTGAAGACATGGCAAGAAAGCAGCCACTTGCAAACTAGGAAGCAGGTTCTCACCAGATCCTGGATCTGCTGGCACCGTGATTTTGGACTTCCCAGACTCCAGAACTACGAGAAATAAATGCTTGCTATTACCCAGTCTGCAAATATCTGTTTTAATAGTCCCAACTGACTATAAGACACAGAATATCACCATCTCTTACTACCAGGGTCTAGGTTATAATTTAAGAAGCTATCATTCAAGTCCAGTTCCATCTGACCCAAAACCAAGTCTTCTTTTACTGTATTAAAAAGGGGAGGGAGGAGGGAAGCATACAGCATCTGTATTCTGGTACTCGTATATTTTAAATTAAACTTTACTTCTTATAAGCACCTTGACTTTCAACCTAAAAGAGTTAGATATCACTGGTCCTATTTTCAAATTCCAGTTGGGACAGAGACAGCATGACTATTAATTATCTTCAACTATGTGCTACACACTTACTATGCAGTGTCCTTCCCTTGCTCATTTTTAGACTTCAGATATACATATTAACCTGATATTGCTGCCTCCAAGATACTCAAGAGTGTGAGAAATGACACTCAACAAAGCTAAATGCGTGTACTGGGGCAGACAGCAAGTGAAGAGATACTATTCTAACTTACTCTTCCTCTTTCCTCAAACCCAAAGAACCCGATTCTGAAGTTGCAGCACCTTAGCATAAATAGTCAAGGTTAGCCATGTGGCTGAAACCTAACCATACAAGCAAGAGATTCACATACATATAATCCTCACAAATAACCAGCCTTGGCAAGAAAACTTCACCTTGAGGAAAACTAATCATCAGATTTGAAATCAAGTCAACTCAGGTCATTTCCTAACCCCATCCTTTGTAGCTCTGGTGCCATCAGCTCATTCCTGGATGCAGGAATTCGTGGCTGGCACTTAAGAGCCTGTTTTCTTTCCCCTAGCTCATATTAAACGATGTATGAGAAAAATAAAGAGACTTTTACAGTGGAACATGAAGACATTAAATGTGATCATGTTAAATAAGCAGACTGTAGCATGGAAACAAAAATACTAGAAAAATGTACTGAGACCTTGACACCTGTAAGCCTGGAGAGAGTTGGGGGTGGGGGGAAATGTACTGAAAAGTCTACCTGCCTTAATTAAAATTTTGGCAAAAACAAAAGAATATGTGAAAGACTAGGCATTGAGTTTACAAAAAAAAAAAATGATTAAGGATCTGCCAACATCTTGAGTGTTTTTCAAATTGAGAGGATGGAAAGAGGAACAAAGAGGGAGAGAGGGTGAGACAGAAACTGATTGATTATGCTTCTAATCCTGAAGATGTGAAGCTGATTTTGATGCGGACCATACCTTTAAATAGTTCAACAAAATAGCAGGAGGAAACTGAATTAACTTTTCGTCTTATTCTTCTCTATCCTTTTGTTTGTATCCTTCTCTCTCTTTATTCTCCCTTCCTTAGTTCCTTCTTCTTGCTCTACAGATGTTTATCAGTTGTTGGACACCATCAAACCATGGGATTTCAAAAACGAATGTAGGTTTTCCACAGTCTCTGAGGAGGGCTCGTAGTCTAACAGGAGGAGAGTCATAGAAAGAGACATCGCTGCACAGGCTACAATTCAGCAGTGTGTGCGCAGAGGAGACTGGCTCCTAGGGAAAGGTGGAAGACGGACCGGAGGAGTGGAGATGCGACCTCCCCTGACGACATAACATGACAGGTAGCTCACCTTCAAGGGTACTCTGTGATTTCATAATTCTAAGCTTACCGAAAGAAATCAACAGGAACATACATGTCTGTGTATAGTCACAGGATTTTTTAATTCTATCCCCCCTTTTTTACCACTTTAAAGTAAGACCCCTCCCAAAGTTGGGTTTTATTTAAGAAAGAAGAAGTCAAGACGCAATCACTTATTTGTACAACACATTTGGAAATATCAATATTTTCTTTGGTTTGTTTAAATTTTAATCATGATATCATGCTGAGAAATAGTAGCTTTGCTAGGTGCTCACAAAAGGTAAATGTGAACATCAGCAGATTTGAAAGACAGAGAATTTGGAGAAACATCAAAGAGAATCCCAACTTTGTTTAAAAAAAAAAAAAACAACAAGTGAGGGATCCCTGGGTGGCGCAGCGGTTTGGCGCCTGCCTTTGGCCCAGGGCGTGATCCTGGAGACCCGGGATCGAATCCCACGTCGGGCTCCCGGTGCATGGAGCCTGCTTCTCCCTCTGCCTGTGTCTCTGCCTCTCTCTCTCTCTCTCTCTGTGTGACTATCATAAATAAATAAAAATTTTAAAAAATAAAATAAAAAATAAACAAGTGAAATGATAAAGTACCTCATTCAATTCAGTTATACTTCCACTCTTCAATTCTTCCTACTTAACATAGTTAAGAATCTTAAGTGGAATGGGAGAAAAGATTGTATATGTTTTCTTACAGCTGTGCCTTTCCAACTCTATTTCACAACATCTATGACTTTTTTTTTTCTTTTTAACATTTATACTACCTTTGTGTTTACCCTTTGGGCTAATTTGCAGTTGACCCCAGTAATAGAGCCCTTTTAACCAACGTTTTGTGACAGACATCATTGATTTAGCAGTCCTCCAGAATGCCTTAAAAATCAATGTGTTCAAAGAAAGAACTGGTGGGACTTTATAATATCACATCTCGTTTTTATCACAAATTTCCAATTTACCAAGTTCCTGTCTCATTATTTATACCAGACAGGGCATGCTGATGAGATACACAACCCGTTCTGTCCCTTTTGGCAATCCATTTATAACTGAAGCACAATTAATATCTTTACAGCTGTTCTCCAGGCAGAAAGAAAAATGTGGCAGCAAGGATTTTGTACATGTTTGAGTATAAATGTGTGAAATGAGGAGCACCGGGATATGTCTCAAAACAGCGGACTCTGAGCTTTTCTTGTTTTTAAACTCTCCAGAGAAATATTTTCAAAACTCTGTTTCATGCAGGATGTACAGCTACCTATAGTAGCTCTCCAGATTCTCCAGGAAAATAATTGGGAATCTGGATGGTCATTAAATACAAACTTCACTCATGGCATTCCTTCAAAGGAAAAGCATAACAGGGAAAATCCACAAGTTTCTAGAAAATCCCACATCATTTTAACTACCATTATTTCCCATTCATTGTCAATGGCCTTTTCTTCCAAATATTTGTCTTTTCTTTTAATTAGATACTGATAATTACCTTCAAATATAGAAGAACCACTATATATTTTGGCCCAAGAATTTACTTGGATTACCTCATTTAGATTTCACTTAAACCCTAAAACTTAGATTTAAATCACTTCTAGCTTCCTGAAAAAGAATAGGAATAAATAGATACCCAATAAATGTTTATTTTCAATTCATTCATCTGCTCAATTACAGATAATTGATTCATAATTATAATAGCAAGTACTCCAGTAATTAGTACAGTACAGTAAACAAAACAAATGATTGATATATAGATAGGGAGGGAGATAGAAAATTGATAAATAGATGCATAAATGTAGATAGATATATAGTCAAAATATTTGACTTAGTAATTCCACCTCTTTCAAGTTATCTTAGAGAAAGAATCCAAAATACGAGTAAGTTTTTTTGGGCTACATGTTGACAGAACAAATGAATACCTATTTAAAAACATTTAGAGGAGCGCCTTGGTGGCTCAGGCAGTCGGTGCCTGACTCTTGATTTTGGCTCCGGTCATGATCTCAGGGTCATTAGATCACGCCCCACACTGAGCTCTGCACTGGGTGTGGAGCCTGCTTGAGATTTTCTCTCCCTTTCTCTTTAGCCCCCCCCCCTCCTCGCTTGCTCTCTCACTCAAAAATACATACATACATACATTTAGAATATCATCAGCAATAGTTATAAGAACAAACCTTAAAATAGTCAAGAAAAAGAAAAGAAAATGAAAAGCTAAAGCTAAAGTAGGATATACAATATGAAAAAAAAAACAAAGAAAAATATTATTGAAAGAAAAAAAAAAGAAGAAAGGAAAGGAGAGGAGAGGAAAGTAAAGAAGAAAAGAAGAAAAGAGAAAAAAAAAAGAAACTAAAGTGTTTAGGTCTCTATCATGGGTTTCCATAACCAACTACAATCAGAAGCTGACTGATTGGCAGCAAAAGGCATGTGCTGTGCACTACTGTCCGGGGCTGCACACCGTGTCCTAGGCTACGCCTTACGCGCTGTATACTGCGCAGTACGTAATACGTACTACATTATTCCTACAGGATCAAAAAAAAAAAAAAAATCACCCAGAACTTAGCAGCTGTTTGAGAATCCCAATGTGGAGACACTCACTAGACATATTTTGAAACTAGCAAACCAAGCACTGTATGTCAGAAAACATAAACGTATCTAGTTTGAGAAGAGCTCAGCTCTGGGTGAATGATTCCTTCACCAGGACCAGAATCTCTAGATAAGTGGTGTTTAAAATGCAGATGGATCCCTAGGTTCTACCCTTTGGGAAACCAATTCTTAATCAGAGGAGGGAGCAAGGAATTCACTCCACTGCATGCTGGCCCCTGGGGGGAAAAAAAAAAGCTATTTGTGAGTTAGGAAGAGGAAGGGATGCTAAAACCCTTTTAAAAGTTATATGTTATTTCAAGTTTTTAATTACAAAAGTAATACATGCTCACTGTGGGAAATACACCTTTTTTTAGCAGGTAACTCAAAGAAACACCTGAGAAGCCGCAGACACACGAAGGCTGGGCTTTTAGTACTGTGCAGAAAGTGTTAAGAAGTTAATTAGCACCTGCATTCTAAAGAGCAGTGAGTGCAATGTAGGACGCATAGGGGGTCAAACCCTGTGAACAGCATCCAGGGGAGCCCAGCAAATTGCAAAAGATAACAGCTTACGCTTTACTTTGGTAAATATTTAAACCTATATATTGTAATTTTTTTTCCCCTGCAGTAGGAAGGCATCAGACGGTTCTAATTCTCTCTCTGTGAATGTGTGTTTTTATTAACGGAAGTCAATGATGAATACAGTTGCTGATATAGAAATAACAAAAAAGAGTAGTCATTTAGACAATGGTAAGCGTCCACTAGACTCTTAATTTACACAAAGAAGCCTGAAGTAGGCTGGATTCTTCAGCCGACCTTTACTGGTCGGCATATCCCCAGGCAGGCATTGTCTCTAGAAGGGATAAAAACCTCTATAGCTGCGTCTTCCAAACTGTGAGCCACGCAGCTAGTGGGGAAGTGCACTATGAACTGGTTCACGTGAAATCCTCAGGTCCCCCCCAACAGAATTTCACATGGAATAGCACACCCCGACTTGCCTATTAACTGTAATTACATAGCTGTGGGGTCCACAGCAAGTTCTCAGTGCATTTACTGTAGCTGATAAAGAATATCAAATATCGTCTTGAACCAGTAGGACAGGCCCAACTTAGGATATTGTCTCCCCAGTGAAGTGGTTCTATCATCGTCCTTAATTTTCCTCTTGAAGCAACTAGACACAAGAGAGGTTAAAATAAAAGAAGTCTTGCTTAAGACCACACAGATCGTTGAGCCTCTTTTTTTTTTTTTTTTTTTTTTGCCAGACCTCACGCCAGAACCTAGGGATACAGATTAGATAAATAGGCACAGTCCTTGCCCCGTGGAACCTCTAATTTTACCGTGTTTGCGTGGACATGCTTGAAAAGCTCTGGCGAGGTAGGGAGTGAGGTTGGGTGACGGCTTTCATAGGTAGAAGCAGACAATCACAAGCTTGGAACAACGCCGAGTTTTTGTGTTTTTTCTCGGAATATGTCATGCTGTTGCTGCGCTTCATTCCCTAATATATCAACATATTTCTTTAAAATATGAAGTAGCCTTGCAAATGTTCCGGTAACACCTCAGAAAGATGTGTCACACCTCTCTCATTTTGTGTTCAGGATCTCCTGGCACACTCACCACGGGCTCCAAGTAGAGACACATGCCATGATAGCCACCCACCGAGCACGCGGTTTTCAAGTGTGGTCTCCAGGCCCGCAGCATTAGCCTCCTCCAGAACCTGTTAGACGTGTACGTTTCTAGCTTTATTCGAAATCTACTGAACCACAGACTCTGAGGGTGAAGCTGTGACACTATTTTTAACCAGCACCCCAGGTCCTTCTGATGCACACTCAGATGATGGAACCCCTGTATTAGAGATTAATAGTGTGGTCCTATTACATCAGATCAACATCGGCGGCTATGAGCCAGAAAAGAAACCCCTCATATAACGTGCTCATAATGCTTTAGCTTCTTTTGACGACCCTACTACCTTCTGAGGAAAGTAAGACAATTCCGAAGCTTCTGATTTTACAGAAAATTAGACTGAAAAACTCCCCTAACGTCCTTGTGTTCAAAAGTGGTTCGGGAAGTACCGGTACCGGGAATACACATAGGTGTGCTTTTCAATCTTTTCATTTTCAGTTTAGTGTCAGCAAGGATATAGTAATAAATCCTCCTGTTTTCATCTACTGCTTTCCAGGAATTATGGTATCTTACCACCAAATGGTAGGGTGTCATGATCAGAACAGCTACATTTTTTTTTTTTAGGATGGCAAATTAAGAAATAGAGGATGCAGTATAGTTTTCATGTTAATTATACTTTTTTCTACGAAATTAATATAATACAGCTAAGCACAGTCATTAAAATTATATATTTCGTTAAAGTTGTTGAACGAGAATTAAATAAGAATAAATTTCCAGGCATAATTTCACAAACCCCTTAAGAAATGAAATTGCTTCTCCGAGCTCCCATAGTACATTAAAAGACTTCAGAGTCTTGATGACAACTCCCTGGCCCCCATTTATTATAGAAGGCACCCACATACCTCGGGGCTTTCGGGTGACTAAGAAATCTAGACATTTTGCTTATATGACAGTTTTCAAATAGCCCTCAAACCTAGGTCTAAGCCCGTTTGAATCCATCATCAGGGAAATGGCCCCTGCTTGCTTGGGCTCAGCCCATTCCTCTGCACGTGCTTGTGCGAGCAACAAAAGAGGCAACAAGACTATGAGATGTGGACCAGAAAAAAAAAAAAAAAAAAGAATCCTCTTACACATATATTCTTACAGTAAAGACGTTCCCCTCTCTCGTCATTAGATGACTACCTGGTGGCCAACCACCAAGAGCAGGTTCACCTCAACTTCCCTTCTGTGTCTGTCCTGTAGCCCCTTCTTTCTCATCCGAGCACTGTCCTAGATTTGGCGGGAAGCACAGTGGCATAGATGATCTGTCTCTGGGGGGGCTTATAAATAACAAGAGCTGGAACAGACAGACTTAAAGCAAATCGTAAATCTCTGAATCTCTTAGTGCCATTTCACTGTTTGCAAGAAAGATCTGGAAAATGGAGGGGAGCCCTTCACTGAGAATAAGGTGTATATATACTTACCTGCTTCCCTCACATGACTGTGCTACCCTGGATCAATGCAATGAATCAATGCAATGCGATGCAAAGCAATGGGATCCGAAGGGCTCTCAACAGCAACACCCGACATGTGAAAGTCTCACACGCACATTAAGGAATCCGCAAAGACAACTGTGACCCGGACTTACACGCGTGGCGCCGGTCCCCTTACATCTGAGCCTCTATCTCCGCCACCAGCACGGTGGGTCGTTTCAGCTCCCCTTCCACTACATTCATAAAACCCGCCGAATTCAAACGCAATTACTTCAAGCGCCATCATAAAGAAATAATGTCATCATCTCAGAACAAGACTAGCCCGTACCGCGTAATACGCTTGGAACTGGCAAACTCACGAAGAAGTAAAAGGGGGGCAATGTGGGATTCTCAAAACAGAGGCTTCCTCAGCGTTTGCTGAAACTCAATGCTTTGGAACTTGGACTGCCTCGAATTAGAGCCCACAATATAAATAATTTCTCGCCCCCATTTTTGCCAAGATAATACAAAATTAATGATCTCCCATGTTCCTATGAAGACTTTAGAATCTGCACGTATTTTACTATGTGCGTATGTATGGAGAGTAGACTGCACTAGACAGCAAAGAGAATTCCCTTCAGGATAGAATTTATATTTCAGAGTAGAGAGAGACTGTGAGTCAAGCCAGCTATTTTTGTTGCTGTTCCAGACTCTACGCATTTTTCTCTTTGATTTGGAAAGAAAGCAGCCTTTTCCCTCCAACTTACAGAGTATATATCACACAAATCCACACACAAACACACACGCTGGAACATATAGAGAGAGTGAAGGGTGAGGGAATGTGTGTGGATGAGACAAAGAGAGAGAGAGACAGGGCAGGAGGGGGGAGGGAAGGGGGAGGAACAGAAGGTGTGCAGAAAAAGGAAAATATTAGAGATGTTTGCTTCCTTCAAGGAGTAAGAGAACATTCTTTTTAGAAACTGCATTAACCTACAGTTCATAAACGGTAAGTTAAAAACTAAGAAGAAGGAGGGTTACAATGAAGTTTTCCTTCATCGCAATTAAAACATAATAATAATAATAATAATCGCAAACAGAAACACAGATCAGTGCTTGCTGCGTGCAAACCACTCATGGAAATGTCATGCCAAAGTGTGTGAGCAACGGTCTGGCCTTCACGGAGCTGAGCACCTAGTCAGATGTTAGAAGAATTTGGATCTTCCTTTGAAGATCTCTATACATGTATTAGTGAAGGATGGAGGACTGAGCATTCAGTTTCATTTTCTATTCCTAGAAAGAGCATCCCGAAAAACATGCTCAAGGAGTACCCTGAATAATTTTGCCCAAATAGACGAAACACTTTGGGCTTCCTCACCTGGATTTAGGTATTTCAGTATAACTGCAAAGGCCTTAGTGTGGGAACGATGGGAAGTGAGTGAAACCACACCTACCTTCAAAGAAGCTGTGATTTTCATAATTAAATATATATATATTTAACATACAGCAATGTACTATATCGTACTATATACAACAATATATATGTACAATTGTATATATATTGTACTATATATAGTACAATAATGTACTATATATAAATATTTATAAATACTTATATTTTTATATTTTATTTATATAATTTAATTTTTATATTTTATTTATATTTATATTTTATTTATATATTTTAATTTTTATATTTTATTTATATTTTATTTATATATTTTTAATTTTTTATTTACATTTCTATTTTATTTATATATTTTAATTTTTATTTTTTATTTATAAATACAGTTATATTTATATAAATGTATATTTATAAATATTTATTTATATATATTTAACATACAATGTACTCCATCAGGATGCAGAGAGAATCATGTTTTAGTTAAAGTGTTGGTGGTACAACTGGTAAGAACACAGCCCCAGATTCACTGCATATTTGCTGAAAGACTCTTAGCCAATTGCTGTATTGTCTTTACTTGATCAAAAAAAAATAGATAAATAAATAAATAAACCTCAAAGATCAGTGTGCGCATCAAATCATGGGAAACTGCCTCGCGTAGTGTTGTTCTCCGGTACTAGTAATAATGGTGTTGGTAATGAGGATGTCAATAGCACAGATTTACTGGGCACCTACTGTGTTTAAGACACTAGCCCAGGAATTCTATGGGTGACATTTTTATTTCTTAACGCAGTTACTGAAGGTCTACCAAGTGTCATTGCAACATGTATGTTAGTTTTCTAAATAACGGTAGAAGAACATCATTTTAAAAATCACAAACTGGACGTGCAGCGAAGGGAGTCAATATATCCAAATGTGCGTGTTTGGTGAGTGGCCTCGAGTTCCAGGATTTCCTCTCCAGAGTCCACATGTTTCCCACTGCCCCACTGGAGTCTCCATTTAGCATCTCATGTTACACATTAAATCCTACTTTATAAGAGGCTAAGTTGCCACCTGCAGTTTCCGATCCCTTACACGTGGGTAAGGTTAATGTATTCACCTCCATGTTCTGCCTAAGTTCCTAAAGCCACAGAAAACTAAAAGACGATACAGCGAATCTTATATTTCATTGTCTAAATCCTACACAAATGAGTTTCCTTGAAAGGAGACTATTACATTGTTCTTCCCCAGCTTTCCACAATACCTTTGCCTGTGATGACCAAAAACCAAAAGTAATAAAGAGGAGCGCCTGGGTGGCTCAGTCGGTTAAGCATTCAATTTCTGGTTTTGGCTCAGGTCATGACCTCAAGGTTGTGAGATCGAGCCCGACCTCAGGCTCCACACTGAGCAAGACATCTGCTTGGATTTCCTCCCTCACTCTCTGCCCCACACCCTTCCCCCACATACGTGCATCTCTATCTCCTCCCTCTCTCTAAAATAAATAATCTTAAAAAGAGAGAAAAAAAAAATAGGGAAGCCCGGGTGGCTCAGCGGCTGAGCATCTGCCTTTGGCTCAGGATGTGATCCTGGGGTCCAGGATCGAGTCCCGCATCAGGGAGCTCGCTTCTCCCTCTGCCTATGTCTCTGCCTCTCTCTCTGTGTCTCTCATGAATACATAAAGAAAATCTTTTTTAAAAAAGAGAAATAAATATAAATCAGCTTTATTTATAATGAGTCATTGAGGGAAAGAATGTTACTGTTTCAGATGAGTTTCTCCTAAATAGGTGGGAGAAATGTGAATATCCAAAGAACGGCCAACGAGGGAGGCCGTGGACATCTCCTCTCTTAAGTGAAGACAGCACTGTCCTCACTTCCATGTCGGGGTGGTTTCTGTGGGAAGAGTGGAGTCGGAGAAGCTCCTGCCTGGTCACCTTTCAAGGCTGCTGCCTGTGAGCCCGAGGGGCAGGACGGGGCCTGCTAACAGTGAGCCCCGGACACCTCCTGTGTCTCTGCGGCCCGGGGCTTGGGGCCAATCAGCCAGGCCCCCCGCTGCCCTTCTCGGGAGCTGCCCAGCTCCTCCGCCACCCCAGGCCCTCCGGCCACCAGCACGCGGCTGCCCTTCAGGCCTGGGCCCCCTGCCTGTCCCCCCGACTGCAGCTGACATACTTGGAGGGAACGTCGCTCATCACTTGGTCCCATCTTCCCTTTCCTGGCCCAGGACGGACTGATTTCCTGATGCAGCTGCGTGGCGGCCTCGGCAGGCACAGGAAGGCAGCAGGGACGGTCCAGGCACGGCCACCTGCACAGGGCCTGCGACTGGCCGGACACCCAGGCCAGGAGATGGTTGGTCGGCTCTAAGTGGACCGAGGAAAAGACAGCACGACAGGAAGTCTCTATACACCAGGAGGAGGCGGTGAGCAACCAGGACTGGGAAGATGAAGAGGCACCTGCTGTCCTGGGCAAGACCCCTGGGACGTGCTGGGGCCCTGAGGCCAGCCCAGGCAGGACACCACACAGGCCTGCCACAGGGACACACTGAGTGAAGCACAGGGGCAGGGCCACGCGGTGGGCAGAGGATGCATAGAACACACAGAACCCTGACAACCAGGAGGGAAACCAGCGGGGGTTTGGATGACGCATCACGGCTTCTTAGGCCAGGGCGGTGAGAGAAGACACGGCATTTGCAAAGTAGAAGGTGGCCCTTCCTTATAGTAAGACGGTTACCATCTGCCCACGTTCACTCCTTAGAGGAACGGGACAGCGCATGGGGGTGCACGGCAAGGGACTGCCAGGCCCGACACCCTGTTCTAGAGGTGAGCACTCTTGCCCCGGTAGGGCCACGGGGGAGGAGGTAACACGTAGGACCCCAACATGGGACTTGTTCTAACCCATACAACATGGCAAAGGTGATGGGAGCAAGTGACGACATGCAACGTGAGACCATAAGGACTGTGGTCGGGAGCCCCTCTCCTGCTGACTAGGAAGAGGCCAGCTGCCACCACCTCAACCCGAGCCACCACATGGGAAGGCCATGCAGGGAGGAAGGGGGCATGGTCACCAGACGGGAGAGACACAGAGACCCTCCGGAACCTGAACGCTGCCAGGCACCATGAGGCCTTGGGACTGGGAGTCTTCCCCGGTCGAGCCTCAGATGAGATCTCGGCCCAGCTGACACTTTGATCATAACTTCATATGGTTCTAGAAGCAGAGCACCTACGGATCTCCCAGGTGGATCCTGACCCACAGGGCGTATGAGAGAATATATGAATCTTGTGAAAAGCCATGAGGTTTGTGGCAACACTTAACAGAGCAACAAACAACAGATTCATTTAGTTTTGAATGTACTGGTTGTTAAAAACGCCCCACAATCACGCACATCCACGTCACGTGGGCGGTCTGAGGTATAGGCCTGGAACTCGGCAAAAAGTCCAGAAATCAGAGGTTAAAAGTTCTTTTAAAGGGTAGGCAGCATCCTAGAAACACAGGGTAAAAATACGATCGGTGGAAGAGGTAACAGAATGATCTACTATTTGAACAGATGAACTAGCTTGATTCCAAAAATGTACCCCAAACCAAAAAATACGGGGGGGGGGGAGACTCAAATTCATGTACACTGATGTTTGGAGAATTCAGAAGGAGCCTGCTGCCTTTGAGGGCCAGTGGGGGTGATCTCTGCAACACACGTTCAGCGCCTCGGAGCCGGGGCCAGCTGACATTTACTGGAATACTGCACGCCAGGCGGAGTATTTTATCCTTTCACATAATTTTCCCTTTTAGATCCCATTTTAAAGAAAAAGAATCTCAGATTCAGAGAGGTAAATTCCCTTCCCCTGGTCACCCAGTGGTTAGGAGAAGATCCTCAATTCAAACACAGTCTGGCTTCAAAGCCTGAGCATTTATCTTTGAACATTTCAAGGAGGCTTACATCAGACACAGGGAAGCAGATTTTTATATTCTCTCTGCAGTCCTAAGCCTAACCTTGAATCCCACGTATCTGAGCGTTCCCCACCCTGCTCAAATTGGCCTTTCCAGTATCAGAAGCTCTGCAGATGTTAAAGAGCCACAGACATACATAAAGAGTCAGGCAAATCTTAAACTTAATCAGGGATATCTTTTCTGTTCAAAGCAGATGCTGTCGAATGTGCCAGAATGTCCATTCTGGTGGGGAACAGGGCAGCTTCAAGCCATCTTTTTCACCATTGCTGATAGCACAGCAATAGCTCATTTTTATCATGACACCTTGAAATATCTTCTGATCGGGTGTGTGGTACTGGATCCTTATGATGCAAAAGCTCCCGCCAAATATTTAAAACAATCACACTCTTATTAAAGTCATGCAACTGCTTGGTCACTGGAAACCATGTTAATTGCTTGAATGGGCTGGATTGCTTAAGCCTAGGAATGGAGAAATGATGCTAAAATGTATTCCATTTTATAGGAAGGGATCCTTTAGCAGAGTCCACACAGCCCCACAAGCACAGCCTCTGACCTACTCTCAGGACTTGACTTCTAGGAGGATGATGCTATGGGCCTATTTCTCATCGGCTCCAAAGATCTTAAGAAATGGCTGCAGCCCCTCTGAGTCATAAGGAAACCTGAAAGTGTGATGGATGCCCTGCCGTGCAGATCTTAGGTGCGCAAGATTCCCACTGACACCTGGCAGCTCTGGGTCCTTCTGCTCCATGGTTTCTCCTATGACACCCCTTTCACATCCTCAGCAAGCCTTGGAAGCAGGTTACCTTCCCTGCCAAACTATGTGCCCCTGGAGCCAGGTATGGTTAAGAGAGAGCATCCACCCTGTAGTCCTTGCTTGGCGTCCACCAGAACGCGAACATGCATCTTGCATACCCTGTTGGTCTCCAACATGGGCCGGGGTGGGGGGATCCAGCAGGGTGCTGTGGGTGTACAAGGAATCAGCACCTGGACAGCCACTCCACTGCTCTTTTATACTGACGGCGTTCACTCATTCTATGCTCGTGTGCGTTTAACAGCTTTCTGACATTCACCAGTATCTCTTTATATATCAAGGAACAAGAAAGCTTAGAAGTAAAAGCCAAAAAAAAAAAAAAAAAAAAAAAGGAAGTAAAAGCCTTTGGCAGGTGACAGTGTCTATACGAAAGCTATTGACTTTATATATTTACACAGAGTTCACATTCTATCTACCTAATATTATGTATATAGTTTATTGTATCTAACACTATATTTATCTGGCATTTATCTCCTATTTGTGGCAAGTGATAGTAGTAACAAAGTCCCCTTTTTAAATAATAATTTATATCAATAAATAAAATTAAGGGCAGCCCTAGTGGCGCAGTGGTTTGCCACTGCCTGCAGCCTGGGGTGTGATCCTGGGGACCTGGGATCGAGTCCCATGTCGGGCTCTTTCCCTCTGCCTGTGTCTCTGCCTCTCAGTCTCTCTCTCTCTCCGAATAAAATAAATAAATCTTTTTTAAAAAATTAAATAAATAAATAAATAAATAAATAAATAAATAAATAAATAAATAAAATTAAAATACTTTTCTCTAACATGATAGCCTCCATGGAGGTTAATGTTGTATTTGATACTGAGCAAAAATCCAAGAGGTGAATTTCAAAGGACTAAGGGGAGTTTGGTGCTCTAAGGAAACTCCCGGGGATTTGCAACAGGGCCTGCTGACTCCAGAGAATGAATCCCTACCACTGGGTCTTTATATCTGCACACAGAGTTTTGAATCCTGTGACTTCACTGTCTATAAATGTAGGTGCTCAATCAATGTTTGTTAAAGGTATTTGATGACGACATTAGAGAAAGTAGATAAAGGGGGGTAAAATTCACAAAAAATAAAAGCAGAATGGCAGGACTGTTCCCCCCTCATTGGGATAAAGGTAGTTTTAAAGTTTTGTTTTTTTGTTTTTTTTGTTTGTTTGTTTGTTTTTTAAGTCAGGTACATGCCCAAAAGGGGGTCAAACCCATAACTCTTAAGATCAAGAGTTGCAGGTTCCACTGACTGAATCAGTCACGTGCCCCTGGGATAAAGGTAGTTTTAATAACTAAATTCCTTTTACGAATAAGTAATATTTGTTTCAGGCAGATTAGAGACCCCTTCTGTGTCCATGGATGCAGATTTACCAAACCCATCCTGGTCCTGATATGGAAGTTCCCATTTAGCTGCCTTGAGCTGGGTACATGAGAGGATGCACGACATAACATATCTAATGGTAAAGTCACCTTCTAACACCAGAATAAAAAAAGAGAGAGAGAGAAAGGGGGCAGGAATCAATAGGATAAATGAATATAAAAATCAATACATTCATTGACTCATTCACATATCTTGTAAATTTGGTAGAACTGGTTTCAAGCCCGACTGGAGTATTGAGAGAAAGAAACCAGACACAAAAGCAAAACTAGGGTATGATTCCACTTGTCTAGAGTGCAAAAGAGGCAAATTGTGACCATTTTAGAAGTGAGGACACTGGTTACCCTTATGGGAACGGTGGAAGAGAGAAGCCCAAGAATGAATCTTGCAAGGCAAGTACTATTCTGATTTTTTTGGGTGCTTAATTACATGAATCTGTGCAGCTTGTGACCATGTGCTCTTATGGCATATGCAGTCTACTGTGTGGATATTCCCTTTTTGATGCGTAATGTAAAAAATATGTACAAGGGACAAGAAAAGGCTGTAGAAAAGCTGCACAGGAACAAGAATTGTTGTCCATGCCTACGATACTCCTGACTCACCAATGCCCTTAGCGCTCAGTGAAGCAAGGGAGACCAAGCGGGTTTTGCGACACATGGTCTCACTTCCCTTCCTGTGTGGTCCCCCTCAAAGGTGCTGGCCTTGCAGGTACTTGCAGAGCATTTCCTGGAGCAGTGAGACGCCGCAAGACCCGCTCCTAAGGGGGGTCCTGGCGCCTCTCCTTTCATTGAATTCTGACATTGTAACTTGTTACATATACATAAATGTGTGAGGATTGTTTAATATTATTTCATTGTCACCTAATGGTATCAGCAGCCCTAATAATTATACAGGAATAATAATACAAAAAAAAAGGATCCTGGGGTGATTATCATTCAGATGATTCTGTCAAGGTGAGAAAAAGGACAATAAAGACATACTCAGGAATGAATTTTGTCCTTTGTTTTCAGTCTTGATCATCCAGCTTTTCTTTAATAGTAATTTTCAAAAGAACAAAGCACAGAAGACTGTAGGTTATCTTACATCCATTAATAGGATCTATGAATATAAATGGATGGAAGAGTGACACTGAGCTTGGCATCAAGAGTCTTTTTTTTTTTTTTTTTCTTATCGAAGTGAGAATATTCCTTCTCTCACTTTCTCTTTCTTTCCCAGGACAAGGAGATGCATGATCCTCTCTCAACATCCTGGGGGAAGGGATGCCTGCCTTCCTTGGGCATGCCTGCCCAATTCTGGTTTAAACATTCCTCAAAATAGAACATTCCAGCTCATTGTTTCTATATGGGCAGCAGTTGGTGCCAGCTAAAGACAAAACGTCCTCTTTTACTCTTATTATATTATGAAGATAAGTACTACATATTACTCCTACCACGCCTGGTGCTAAAGGACTAAGATCTTTCAAAGAGAAGACACAGGAGGTCTATTCCCTAGTTCCATATAATGAAAAAACTGCATACAGTTTGAGTGGTCATAAATATTTCATATCTTTATACACTGTTTACATATCTAGGAAGAAACATGCTTCTATGTGCCCTCTCTAATAGATGAAACTTTCTTCTAATAACTTCTTTTCATAGGTGCCGACAGCACGCAAAGGCCAATTTTCTATTTCTTAAGAGACGGTATTGTTTTTAAGAAATACACTACGCTCCCTCCTGTTCTGGGGATGTCATGGATGGATGGATGGAGTATCATGGAAGCCAGAGATGGGAGCTGTTTAAAGCTCAGTATGTTTCTAAAATCAGAGACTAAAAAATCCAAAAAGAAGTTTCCCAGTCTCTCACTTTTTTTTTTTCCTCGTTGTTACCTGTCTCCTCTCCTTCCCTGCACTGTGAAGTATAGCTTTTCCATTTCTCTACTATATACCGTGAAAAGATGGTGTCTACCTCGGGGTTTCCACATTCACCCATTTCCATGTTGAGCTACTTGGAAAGATACTATTTCAATATCTTCTTAGTCTTCATGGCAAATAGCTGGGGTAGAGACTGACTGAATTAGATTTGAGGAAATGTCTACCTGTGTTGGAGCAGAAACAACCTTATATAAACTGACCACGAATTATCCACACCGTCAATGGGGAGATGGAAAGTTGGTAGAGAATAAACCAAACATGAGTTAGGCACACACCCCGTGGGTATTCACTACCACCGGGAAGGAGGTATGCTTTCTAGAGGTGGTTACCCTATACTCATCCCCTTTTTCACACACTCACCCCTATACTCATCCCCTTCTTCACATAAACTTTCGAAACGCAGGTATAGGCGGAGTAATGTTGTTAGTGGCAAGCTGGTGAACAGTGTCCATGAATACACTGTCAAAGAAAAGAACCCAGGGACCCAATTTCACCAGAAGAAAGAAAAAAGATTAAAAAAAAAATCCTCTTAAGCAGCATATCCCAGAGGTCTGACAACATTTTAAGATAGCTCCTGCTTATAATGCGATCACTGGAACTCATTCAAGTCCTTACGTTCCTCTCGATATTAACTGCTTTCTGTTCTAGGTTTTCTACCATTGTGCTTCCTGATAACCAAAGAGAGATATCTTGACAGTGTTTTATAGGTTACAGGTAGGGCTTTGTGGTCAGTATTTTGGCAACACCAATTTGAATTTCTTGCAAAAATAAATATAAGCTTACCATATGGTCAAGCAGTCATACTCTTAGATATTGATCCAACTGAAATGAAAACTTACTTCTAGGCACAAACCTGCATATGAATGTTTATCGCAGCTTTATTTACAATCACACCAAACTGGAAGCAATCAGAATATCCTTCAATAGGTAAATGGATAACCAAACTATGGTCATCCACACAACAAAATACTACCTAGGGATGAAAAGGAGTGAACTCTTGAACCATGCAAAAACATGGATGAATCGTGAATGCATAATACTAAGTGAAAGGTCTCCATACTACATTATTCCTTTATATGGCATTTTAGGAAAGACAAAATTATAGAGTCAATAAACAGATCAGTGGTTGCTAGGAGTTAAGGAAATACAAAAGTTCAATAGGTAAAACTCAAGGCATATTTTCAGGGCACTAAAACTATCCTATATAATACTGAAATGATGGGCCCATGGCACAATGTACTTGTTAAAACCATTAAACTTTATAGCACAATGAGTAAATCTCAATATATACATTTTTTTTAAATTAGGAAGTTGGAGTTTCTCAGGATAAAATGCAACCTGTGACAAAATAATACAATAATCTTATATATGTATTTTAAGACTTACTGAGGGTGGTGGGAGGAGAACACCTAAGTGTATGTATGTAGAAGCATATGATATGCACACAAACCCCAACACACTAATATATGGACTAGTATACTATGAGCCAAGTGACCACTAATATACTCTTCTTATATCTATTCATACATGTATATATGTGCGGTGCATATAAATTACTACACCCACATTCATTTGTTCTCCCTGTATCAACTGAAAGGGCCTAGAAGCAAAGGCAACTCAGGAGCAACACTCATCTTGGCTTCCAATACCCCAGTAGAACTCCTTGGAGAAAGAGTTAATTCTAGAATGGGAGCAACAATTATATACGATAAGCCTACAGCATCATGCAGTGCAAGAAAGTAAGGAAGTAAATAAGTGCTAAAGTCCAAACCCAAATACTAATCATGATAACAGTGATGATGGATGCACATCAAAGGAACACTGGAGACAACCAAAAGGGCTGCCAGTTGCTAAAGCTGAAAAAAAAAAATTGAGCAAGAAAATAAAGCTGTATTGGATTATAAAACCAAAGTGTAAAATAAATAACCCTTGAGTACATATTGATTAAATGAAAGAGGAAAAAAAAAAAACAAAAAAGAAGGAAAGAGACAAAGTTCCTATGTACGAGAAATGAGAAATCCACATGAGTAATGTCATTATGTGGTGTGGTGGCTGGCGGGGGCGGGTATAACTTCCCACTCTTCAAGTAAATGCTGCACAAAGAGACTTCCTTCCAAAGGGTATATCATGGAAAGGAGAGGAAAAGAGTAACTCTACAGTAGATAAACTTGATAAAATAATACCTCAGCCAAGTGACCAAGGTGAACATCAAAAGGAAGAAATCCTATTAATAGTAGGTACCCTTGATACAAGGCGATGAAAATGGAACCTTTACTTCTGTAGTCTCCCCCTCCCCAAACCCTCTCCTCTTCTCCCACTCTGAATATATTTCTTGAACTCGCATGACTCTTGTGGTTTGCAAAGATTCATAATTGGTAGATAATGATGGGACCTGAACAATCTGACATGGTTATAAAGGGAATACTCCTTGGTGTCATGCTCACCGGCAAAAAGAAAATGAATAAAATCATCTTCAACGGTGACACAAATATGGTTATACAGACTTTGACTCTTCAAATACAGACACAAGGGATGAAAACCTGTTTTCTTACTATGGGAGATGTATCTGAAACAATCTGTATATTCTCATCTACAGCCTCATATGTAACTATTTTTTTTGTCTTATTTTAGGATATCTAATTCTATATCAAGTACACACACACACACAGTTATTTTTGCCATCTATCTAAATATCTTTTTCCTTTACTTATTTTAATAGCTCTACCATATTTTATCTCTTAATCTATGTGCTTATCTATACAAGTAGCTATCTTGCCCTATAAATTTTACTGTTTTTCTCTAGGTGAAGTTATTGGTAAGAAGTACAGAAAAACAACAACAATACATATTTTATATAACTGTGATTGCTAATCAACCAAGGAATAAAGGTATTTGGATCTAAAAAAAATCAAATGGTAATTTTTAAAGTCCACTGAATCCAGGAAGTACTATTATTAAGCCCATTATGCACAAACATCAAAGTTAAAGAAATAATGTTAATACATGCAGAGACCCTAAGGAATTTGCACCCCCCCACCCCCATCCCCGGCCCAAGCTCCAAGAGGCAAGGTTCTGAGAAGAGCATGCTGACACCAAAAATATATTGACAAAGATGTCCAACATTCATTTTCGGCCAAGACATCAGAATTTCACAAATGTGTGTTTTGGAGCTGCCCTGACACGCAGTTGATTCATTTCTCTAACAGGCGAATGTGAGCAAAGGTTGAACTCTATAAGCTTTTACTCTCTGGTCCCTTTTAATTCATGATTTCCTATAATCACAATGTAACAAAAATACTCATAAAACTGTAGGTGTTGATGGTAATTCACAGAGCTCTGGACACAAACATGGCTTGAATAACTTACTGAGGATTTGCCCTTTTGCCTCTGGAATCAATAAATATGTTGAGTCCTAAAATATTAATTCTCACATGAGGGCAAAGAGACGAAGAAGACAACAGGATCATCGGATTGTCTGGGTGGAATCCGACCTTGGCCATTCAACCCTTCGCCTACAACACTAAGGTTTTCTAGATTATTTTAGATTTGTTTATGATAAGTACAGACTTACTGATAGGAGAATATTTTAGTATTTCAAATATGTATCCCTAACGAAGGTTAGACTCTTTATGCAAAACAAAACCACACAATCTTGACGTCATCCTAGAGCTTTGGAACCACAGCTGTTACAGGCATTCATACCAGGTAGAGCAGCTGGATTTCTTTTGAGAGTATTTATTTCAATCCCCATGATTTCCCACCCATGTTTTCCTAAAGAATTTAAGTTTTGTTCATCACTCTGAATCAAACAAGACAAAAAAATATAATCAAATCCATCAAGATATGTGTTTCCTCTTCCTCATTTTGCCTCTTTCCTTTAAAATAGAGAAACAGTACCAATTTTTTTTTTAAATCTAGCCAAGAGAGAGAAAGAAATCCACAACCTCTAAATTTTAAGAAAAGAGAAGGTTAGGTTTAAGACTGTTTGTTAATATAAACATTCTTTGATCTTTTAAAGCTTATGTGACAAAAAATTGTTTCCTTAATAATAAAAAAAGAATGTGAAAATGAATCTCCTTATTACTTTGGGAATCTTCTTTATATGGGACTAGAGTAAGTACTGGGCAGTGACAAGAATGACAAGTTAATCCATGTAAGCTACAGTCATCATGATTTTTAATTCACTCTTCAGAAATTGCAAATTTTACTGTTTAGCTGCATGTTAAACCAACATGTGGTCTTGCATAGAATCAAAAATGTTTTCTCATCAGACATGCATTTGGAAAGCTTTTGTAGTGTAAAATTATGTTAGTGCTGCAAGATATTTATTTTAAAAATAGTTTCTGTGGCCATATAAATGTCTGAATCTCCAAAAAGCATAAAATACAAATTCATCATATTACGATATATTAATACTTTAAAGACCAGGAAGCACAAAAAGCATTTAATTTTCATTAATTCAGTGTTTATCAACTGAATTTGATTGTTTTTTCCTTTTAGTAAACCTATTTTGAATATAGATTGGAAAATGTTGCTATAGGTCTTTTGTATCATAAGAAATCATTGAGGTATACAGGGGAATAAAAGTAGAGAGTATTATGGAGCTTCCTGCTCCCATTCCTGTCTACCATCTGACCAATGTAGTACAAAAGCCATTCAGTGTGACTGAGCAAGATAGGAATCTGTGTAAAGGCAGGAAGATAGAGGGAGATACGACAGCAGATCAACCTGCATGTGAGGGGTCAGGGATTGGGCGGAAGGAGTAAATAGAAATCCCTTATTACAGGACCTAAAGGGTAATCCAAATAACAAATATATTCAGGATAAAGAAACTCAGCTTTTTCATTGTTGCAGAAAAAAAAAAATAGGTACATAATGAACCCCCTCAGGTTGCTTTAGAACTGGAGGTTCAGAGACAAACTCATGGTTTTCGATAGTGTTTTAGCTTCTTATGGTTCCCATAACAAATTATCACAAATTTGGCTGATTTATTCTTGGGAATAAATGACAAGAATTTATTCTCTCACAGTTCTGGAGTCCAAAATCAAAGTGTTGACTGGCCCACGTTTCTTCTGAAGGATGTTCCTTTGCCCCTTCCAGCTACTAGCAGCTCTTGGCATTCCTTAAGGGAGCACAACTCCAATCTCTGCCTCCATATAACTAATTACATCTGCAAAAACCCTATATTGAAATAAAGGTACAATCTAAGGTACTGGGCAGACAAAATTTGGAGGGAACAGCATTAAACTCAGTAGAGATAAATGCGTGTGTGTGTGCATGTGTGCATGCTCCCATACATTACTTTGTCCTGTCCTGTCCACTGAAAGGATTTGAGAGTAGCAACACCCTGGTAGCAATAAATACCACCAATACCCTGAATTTGGTACCAAATGCCAGTCTCACTTAAAGGGAACCAGGTTTCTTTGTACAAATAGCAAACTCCATGTGGTACCTGGTGGCTCAGTAGGTTGTCTAAGGCAGTTTTGACTCCAGTCATGACCTCAGCATCATGAGATCCAGCCTGAGTCCAACTCCATGCTCAGTGGGGAATCTGCTTGAGATTCTTTCCCTCTCCCTCTGCCCCTCCCCTCTGTTCATGCTTTCCTTCAGATAGATGATAGATGATAGATGATAGATAGATAGATAGATAGATAGATAGATAGATAGATGATAGATAGATAATAGATGATAGATGATAGATGATAGATAGATAGATGATAGATAATAGATGATAGATAGATGATAGATAGATAGATGATAGATAATAGATGATAGATAGATGATAGATAGATAGATGATAGATGATAGATAGATAGATAGATGATAGATAAATAGATAGATGATAGATGATAGATAGATAGATAGATAGATAGATAGATAGATAGATGATAGATGATAGATAGATGATAGATAGATAGATAGATAGATAGATAATAGATAGATAGATAGATAGATAGATGGCAAATCCCAGGGCTGGATAAGGGAAAGTACAAAAGAAGCCCAGAACACTTTGGCCAGTGATAAGATTGTACCCAAAGAATAATGAGGCATGTCAACAGGACACAGATTCAGCTTCAAGGGCATGTCATGGCCAAGTCTGGTATAAATGATATTCATAATTATTGTAAGACCATCACAATAAATAGTGAAAGTAACAAATATTAAATAAACAGAACTCCAAAAGTGCAAACTAATATAAATAAATACACAAGCAAATACATAGAAAGAAAAGAAAGCTTTTTCTTATAGAAGAATGTCAAGCAATAAATGCAAACGGAATGAGGGAATTAGCAAAACCACCATTTGGCAGCTGTCATGGTAATAATTCAGCCAAGATGCTTCAATGAATGCTAAAATTGGGGGGGTGTATTAATTTGATAAAGAAAAAGATATTTACTCAGAGGCAAAATATCTGCTGACAAAATTGTTATTAAGTACAAAGAGAAAAAAAACTTTGCAATGGACATACATGGTCAGATAACTTAATGAAAGAATCAAAAATTATTATCACCAATAATGGAATAAATCAAAATCCTTTACCATCTGATACAAATCAATATTATCTGTGACAGCACTACCTAAAATACATATTCTGGATCTGATTTCAAGGAAACAAGACAAATCCTAACTAAGGAATTCTATAGATTATTTCTTCTATAATCTCCAAGTGTAGAGGTCGTAAAAGCAAAGCAAAGACTAAAGAACCATTCCAGATGGAAGCATTCTAGAGACATAACGGTAATGCACATACAGTCTTGGCTTTGATCTTTTTAATATAAAAAAATTACTGCAACAGTTGGAAACATTTGACTGAGGTCTGTGCTTTCAAGAGCAATGGTACATTGATGTGAATTTCTGATAGTGATGGCTGTGGAAAATAACATCCACGCGGGAAGGACTTCCTGAGATTTTCCATGGTGATGGGGCAGCAAGTCAGCAACTCAATCTCAAATGGTGCAAGGGAAAAAAAAAAACTTGAATTACATTTCCCCCTTTTCTCTAAGATTTAATGTTTTCACTTTATTTTTTTTTTTGAAGACTAAGAGAAATTCTCCATGATTAAATGTATTCCAAATCAAAGATAACGAAGATACAAAATAAATAATATGTAGTTTAAACGGGCCTTCCTTCAAGAGGAGTGGAGGATGTTTATCAAAAAAGAAGATATTCATAAAGAAGAGGCTTAACATTAATGGCAAAATAAAACAGAATAAGAATAACAGAAAGAAGAAGACAGAAAATATTTTCAAATTTTTACATTTCCCTTTGGCTGAGTTCGTGTTCAAGGAGAGTAGGTTCACCTGCATCGTGTACTGACCTCCATAACCACTTCAGTTATAAGCCTTTGGAAAGCAGTCAGATATACTCTTTTTAAAAAATATAGCTTATTAAATCATCTCTTAACTTTTTTCTGATATTTTGACACAGAATTTTTTGTGGATAGTGCATTCTCCTTTTGCATGCACAACCAGGAAATCTAGAGTCAATCTCAGTTCCTCTCTTTAGTCTTTATCTCTATTATATTAACAGCACTTCAATGCCAGTGTTCACCACATGTCTGCTAATTAATTTTATTGTTATTTGAATTTCTATGGGATGTATTGTTCTTACATTTTTCAAGTGCTTATGTGCCTATCTTGAAAATTGTGTAATACTTTACCTAAACTTTTCCTTTCCAAATCCCGTCTTAGTTTTCGATTTAATTTGCAAAGTGTGTTGACCTCAAGTGCTCTTCCACCTTGAAAAAATATTAACTATTATAAATATGCAGCAGAAGCGGAGTGCTCGTATAAACAAAATTCTCTAGAGATATTATCAAAGATTAGTACAGCATACTGGTTAAACCCATGAGAGAAAGAGCCAGATGTCTGGATTTAAATCCCAGCTCCTCCACTTAATATCTGGATTTGGATTAGCTATTATTTCCCCCATTTTTCTGATTAAAAATAATGAGATATAAGGAAGTTAATATCAGTACTGATGTTACAGGGTTGTCACGGATATTAAAGGCTTCTGGCATATAGCAACTTTTCAATACACATTGATCATCATTAGAGAAGCTCTGAGTCTCAAAGAAAACTAAAAAAAAACCTTCAGTGTTACGTGTAATGTAACTGTGTACTCTGCAACACAGTAATGCCACCAGCTTAAGCACTACTTAGCTTCTCAGCCCTTCACTAATAAAATAAAACAGAGTTCATTCCAACATGTAAATTTTTGAATAAATGGGGTTCATTCCAACATGTACATTTTTGAAGTACAAAGGTAAGGCTCGCTGAGAGATTATTCATTGGCGAAGCCATTCGTACCAGTTTACTGAATCTTGCCGGTAGAAGTAATTTACAAATGGGTGGCTGTAAAGAAATTAATATATGTTGGTCACTAACTCTATGCTCTGCTAAGTACTTTAAATATAATCATTGAATTTTTCCAAACACGTTTATTTCGGTAGAGATCACTGTGCACACTATACAGATAAAGTAAGGCTTAGATGGATTATGTCACTTACACAAACAGAAAGCACATTTGCAGCCAAATAATATGAGATTCTATTTTCAACTCAAATAAAAACTTTATTTTATCTGAACACAGGTGTAGGCATATGGTCAGGGCTAAACACCCCCTCGCCCCAATGTACAACGGCATTAAAAATATCTATTTTGTCTGGAGCTCAATAAGTGTAGGCAAATGTGCATTGGAAAACCAACTTCAACAATGCTAGTTTGGGATTCACAGTCAAAATCAGACAGGCTCACATGCCACTCTTTATGTGGTATTGCTATAAAAATGAATTCTCATCAAGTTCTGAAATTCACAGTAGAATATAAAAGACCTGTGTCTCCAGCTTCCAAGTAAGATATTTCTAAAATAATTTGGCTGCCATTTGGGCAAATATATATGTGTGTTTTGTCTTGACAGCTTGTCAACTGGCAGACAGTTCTTGAACATCACATTCATTTCAATTTAATATTGGTAAATTTCTCAATTACAATTTTTATTCTTCACTTTCTGCACAATGAAATCCCTAGTCCTTGCTGGCATTCCTCAGGGCGTACAGGTGCAAGTGCTGGCATTTCTGCAGTAGCAAAGGAAGAAAAATGAAAGAACTAAGGAGGGGAGGGAAGAGACAGGCTTAGAGAGAACAGTGGTAATGGGGAGAGAAAGGAGATAGTAGCTGACCTTCATCCTGATATTCACCTTCATGAGAAATGAAGGGAATAATTCACAGTTGACAATAAAATAGTGCAGCTGCCTCTGCTTCCTTTAACCAGAGAGGCTGGAGTCAAACAGAAACCAGACACCCAATGCATAAAATCAATACATGAGGAAAGGTCCAAAGGTAACGTGGAAAGTAGATTAATAAAAATAATTTTAAAAACCACAACAACCGACTTTGAACACTTACTTACTTTATGGCATATCTTTACCTTGTATTTTATCATGCGATTCTCACACAATGAGAGCAAGATGGAAATTATTATCTTTGCATTGTAGCTCAGGAAAATAAGCAGTAATTTAACCTCCCTGAACTTCAAAGTCAACCAGATAATAAGGGATGGAACCAGGATTCAAAACTCCATCTATCTAACTTCAAAAACCACACTTGCAATTGTAGCACAAACCACAGGTTTTTGGAAGAGATGTCACAAGATACATATTTAAAAAAATAACTGTGTATATGTTAGAATAGTTTATTTCCTTTACTCTCTACTTTCTTATCAAGAAAAATATCTTAATAGAGGGAAAATGCATATATATATATGTGTATATATATACTTACAGGTAGATATTTATACACTGCATTAGGTAGCTAATAATATCTTTAATATCCTTTTCTTAGCTGAATGACCTTGGAGTCTGCAGAAGTTTTTGGGGTTTTCTTTCTCAACATATTTATCAGGTACATGACTCATATTACACAGAAATGGAAACCTCTGACACATTTACAATAAATGGATATAGATTTGGTCACTATGATGCAGAAATCCCAGTGATGAGATGAAAATAATACTTCACTGTTTATTGGCAATTAAGATAGAGTGTTCTGTCTGTATTGTAGGTATCAATAGTCCTTTAAAGCCGTTTTACTCTAATCTGGATTCAAAAAAAAAAAAAAAAAAAAGATTAATTAGGGAAATTCTCTGCCCTTAAAGCGTTGATCAAAGAAAAGGGGGGAGAAAAAGAAAGAAAAGGGTAGTGTTTCTCAGTTCCTGTCTGCATGTCAGGTTCTCAAGGGACTATAAACATGGAGGTGCTTTTGCTCATTTATGGGTTTCTTTTGGTGGTGATGATGATGGTAGAAAGGCAACTGCCTACTCCAAAGCCATAGAAGTTTCCCTAGAAAAAGTATCATTTCCACCAGATGTAGAAGAGCAACTGAATTTTGATAAGAAGGAAAAACAAGGGGACGCCAAGGGGGCTCAGCAGTTGAGCGTCCGCCTTCGGCTCAGGGCATGACTCCAGGGTCCCAGGATCGAGTCCCACATCGGGATCCCTGCATGGAGCCTGCTTCTCCCTTTCTCCCTCTGCCTGTGTCTCTGCCTCTTTCTGTGTGTCTCATGAATAAATTAAAAAAAAAAAGTAGTATTCCTTGCAGAAGAAATAGGCAAAGCGGAGTCCCGGCAGGAGATATACATGGGTAACACACGAAGACCTAAGATCAGTCCTCCTTAGCTGCTGCAGTGGATATTTTTACCAAAGTTATACTGTAAGTAAAACGAGAAGAAATTAAATGAAGCCAGGTTATTTACCTAATGCTGGCCTTCAAGTTAGACGTCTACTTGTGTTTTTTATTTGCCTCATCATTTCAGCTGCTTCAAATTTCTGTGACTTTGCTGCACGGCATGTATTCTTGTAGTTTGTCTTCAATGCAATTTGAAACAAACTAGGGTACATGCTATACACATAGGAATGACTCTTGTGGTCTTTTTTTTATTATTATTATTTTTTCTCTTGTGGTCTTATACTCTGAACTTTGGATCCTGCCTATTTTTGTCCCATAAGGAAGAGCCCTAAAACCCCTCCTCTCATGTAGTATAAAGTCTGGGAACAGGGTTTTCCCAGACCAACGCCAGGGGTTGAGGAATAGATAAGTATATCCACAAAAGGAAAAAAGAAAGGGAGAAAATCATGTTTTGAAATATCCACTGCCAGAAAAAGTTCGGTTATGAAGAAGTCTCTGGCAACTGTGATTTCCTAATTCACTCCTGACTTGACCCACCAGCTCAATCCAATATCTGGCTGACTACAGATCTAGACCGTTTTCTATTTCTCTATGCACTGCATCTGCATGTGAATATACACAAACAAATAATTAAACATCAAGCAAATATCAATAGGATTAGTCTGGCATGTTGGAACAAATCTTGATAAATCCATCTCAGTAACAATACTCAAACTCCACGTCTATGAGAGGAATACAAATTCAGCCTATTGAGGTACTGTCGTTGTAAGGAGACATATTTTAATAAAAACTGCTTCGTCAGTTCCTATTACTAAGGGACTAAAGCTATTGAGCTGTGGAACTTAGGCCAAAAAAGGGGATTTGGAAATGCAAATTAGAGATAAGACGGTAATAAATGTCTTTTATTCAGCAACACACCAGCCCTGATGCCAGGAGCTATTTTAAAGATGATTCTTAATAGTTCTGTGAAATTGGAAGCATACTTACCCAAAATGGACATCTCTGGCACAGTGGCATGATAGGGTCCATTAAGAAACTCCGGCGCATTGTCGTTGATGTCTTGAACTTTGATAATAAATTCAGAAGGAGGCTCCAGAGGCTTGTTCGTCTCCCAATCCACGGCCTGGGCTGTGAGAGTATACTCAGCCTTTTCCTCCCGGTCAAGTCTTTTTATAGCATGGATATCTCCTGTTATATCATTTATTTGAAATATTGTCCCAGCTCCATCGCCTGATAGGATATACTTGATCTTTTTGCTCCCGGGATCCAGGTCTGTGTGCAGCTAAAAGGAAAAGTGACACGGGTTAGCAATGGAGCAATTTGCAAAGTTACTTTTTAACTATCTCCTGTTTGAATATCAAGCTGGTTCTTTCTACATTCATCCTAACTTCATCAATCTCCGCTAAGAGTAACTGCACAAAGAGTTTTTACTCTGTGTGCACATCAATCAAAACAAAATATAATGAAATTTATACAAATCAGTTAAAACAGGCCTAAGAAGTACTCTGACTTATTTGGTGTAAACTAACGTGCATTTAGATTGATAAAAAGATCAAGAGGAAAACACAAAAATGTATGAATTATTTTCCATTTATTAATACATTTTTTTTAAAGTTCTTCTTAGCTACCTTTGATGGATCACACTCTGTGCACCAAGAACTAAGGGATTTGCTTCCCTTATATGATAATTCTCTTAGTTTTTCCAAAAGTTGATGAGCTACAGTAGTTCACATGAAACATGAGAAAAGTGAGGTTTGACAAGGCGCATAATAACCTCTGCAAAGTTCATATCTGATGGAATCAAGTGCAGTAGACCCAGAATTCAACTCAGATCTATGTGTTACATTTGCATAAATAAATAAATAAATAAATAAATACTCAATCTGATGCATATTAAGATAATATGTTCTCTAGTACCTTCTTTTCTTTGATTTGTACAATTCTTCTGTCCAGGAAATTTATTTCCATTTTACAAAGAGCACCAAGGCCAAAAAACAGGGATCCCCTTGGAAAATCCAAAGTTTACTGCAGAAACACAGACTCATCTCAGGTTGGGGTGTCACCAGCTAGACCCCAAGACCTGACCTTTACTGCTTACCTGCTTGTATCCACTGACCTTTGTTCCACATCTTTCTCTTTCCAGCTTATCTCTTAGCTCGGGCAATAGACCCTATGGGCATAACATCCCATGATGGAAACTGAAACTCTCTCAAATGGTAAGAACTGCCTGGAGGAAGCTTCCAGGGGCCCAGACCACCCAGCCCAGTGTGAACTAAATCCCTGACACACACCTGAGAAGATGGACCATGAAGTGACCCATGGAGTGACTGACAGTTACCTTTATCTTATTATAATAGTAAAATCTCCTCCCCAGGGCGAGCACAAGCCTCATTTACATGACATACACATATCCGCCTAACCCTGTTTCTTTATGTCTGCCTCTACATCCAGTGACAAGGCTCCCCTTTCGAAATATTCATCCTAACCCTAAATAAAAGGAACCTAGTCACCCTTGCTCGACAAGTCACGGCTTCCGTTACTCCCCAGGGTCTCCTTACCTGCCACAAATAAAGGTCCCTTGGGCAACACCACCACCTGGTGCAGTGTCTGTCTGTGCCTCACCAAGCACCGAACTCATGTTAGTTCAGTTATAAGGGCAACAAAAATCTACTAAACTCCTACTCTACCTGAAACATTTGGTAAGTACTAGGGAAAACTGAATCCCTGCTTTAAAATTTTCAGTTTACCCTCAAGAGGGAGACAGGAGTGTTCTGACACATAGTTCATCTTCTCTATGCTCTGTTGACTCCTGTTTAAAAACCAAAATAAAACTACATATATATATTATATACATAATATATTAATATATATATATATATATAGCTTGCATTTTCAGAAGAAAAAATCATTGAACTAGGGTATGAAATAGTACCTACATGCACATATTTTTGGTATATATATATATATATACACATTGTATATTTGGTATATATATTATATTTATATATATAATATATATATATATGAATGCTGAAATGTTTCAACTTTTTTTATTTAATAAACCTTGTAGCCACATTAAAGTGGTCTGAAATCCATAGCATTAGAGTCATGGCAACCCGCTAAACTTTATCATGCAACTAAAACCTTATGAGGGTGGGGGTTGTTCATTTCCCATTGTCAAATAAGTGTTTTAAACGTCCTGCACTGCTAATGAAATGACTTTCTATATGTCCAAGAAGTCTCCAGCGGAATAATATGCACTACTGTACATTTCATGGGGATGCACCAAAAGAAAAAAAAAAAGTATTACATTTTTAGTTGCTGTTTGTACCAACCTTGAATTACATGTTTAACAACAACAAAAAAATATATACATATATATATATATATATATATTTTTTTTTTTGCTTATCAAAATACTTTATCTTAGGAGACCCTCAAAAAAAGACCCTCCTCATTAAACAGACACTCAACAACACCCTCAGCCTTTTTTTTTTATTTTCTGTATTTTTTTTTTTCCTTTTTAAATCAACTAAAACAATCTGATGCTTAAAATAAAAGACAGGAGATATTTGCCAATCGGACTTCAGTCAAGAATATATATCTTTTTTTTTTTTTTTTTCTTTTTTACCCTGGGGTAGGGCAGGGGTGGGGAGGAGGCTGCTCAGGACCACGTGGTGCTCCCGGCTGAGAAGGAGCGCATGTGGAGGACAGGACTCGGGACCAGTCACTGCACCATATAATTTTGAATTTCAAATACTTGTTACTTTAAAAAAAAAATGCTGTGTGGAAAGAAACTCCTAGAAACTTAAAAGACATTGTGTTCTCCTGGGATCACTTTTATTCAGAACAGGCTCTATTGCTTTCTTCGCCAATTTAAATTGTATTTAGCGCTTCAATAAATGAAAAGAAAAGAATATAAAAAAAGACATAAAATAGCAACAAAGAATCCAAATGCATCTAGATCTCCTACTTTACTTTTGAATATTTTAAAAAGTTAAAGCCTAAGATTACATCAAATATTTATTGAATCTCCAAATGTATCCCTTTCATTTATTGTATTAAATTTATTAACAAGAGCAAATATTGAAATGCCACTTTATCTTAATGAATGTGGGATTATAATTCATTAATGTGATATTAATCCTAATTTATGATCATTTTAATTTATGTGCATTTTAACATTTCCATTAGCATTTTTATTAAAAAAAGAAAATTTGAATAATATATCCTTCAAAGAGGTTTCCATCCACATACAAGGCAATCCTGAGACATGGAGTACTGGTATGCGTCAACTCTTGTGCACACCATTTTAGCTATGAAAACTCAAGTCATTCAAAATGGTGTTATCATCATTTATGTTCAAACTTATTTGTGTCATAATTTTCTTCATTTATCATAGCCTCTGATAAGTAAGTTGCATACGGTCTTAAGTTAGGTTTTGATGGTCTCTTGTGTTTAAAAGTAACAGAAGGGGAAGGGAAGAGCATAGATTTCTAAAACAGTAAAACAAAGCTAATATTAAAAAAAAAAAAGCTAATATTTATGTCTCTATATGAAATGGAGAGATGAATGCATTTATTTGAACTTCAGTTACTTTGTCTATAATTTAGGGATAAAGCATCTACTCTGCAGATTTAATTTTGTAATCTGAGATAATATTTGAGAAATAGTGAAAAAGGAATGGACGAAGTAAGCATACGATAACTAAAACTATTTTTATGTCATACTCAACCATGTGCAGCTCTCTGAAAACCTTGCAGCAAGCCTAGCTGCAACTCCAGTGAAAGCAAGTTTCCCAAGACTCTCTTGAAAAAATGGTAAAAACAAAACAAAAACCAAACCAAAGAAAACCCTTAGTAAACACTGTATGTTCCTTCTTTCCTCCAGAAATTCATTTTTTAGCAAATCTGAGTAAAATCCAGATCCCTCGGCTAATGGTATTCTTGAAACACAGAAAACTGTGTTTCTGTATTTATTTGGTTCATCTTATTGCTTGTATCACACACACACACACACAGACACATTCTGGCATATGGTTATTCAAGTAACCAATTTGACATTACAAAAAAAAGACTTGTGAGTATGCAAAAATAACAATTTACGGGCAGCAAATAAATACTCATAAGACTCCAGGTCTGGACTTCAAAAGGACTCGAGGTACATGAAGACAAGCTGTTTTCTTTGTTGTTCATCACATATGTCTGTCAGAACCCGCTCACTTCAATGCAACTCCACTGTTCCCATCAATTTATCCTCCTCAAGACCCTCTCTGTGAGATCATGGTGCACAAGATATCCCAAATGTTTCACATATTGTGCATCATCTGGAAGTGCAAAAACCACCTCTCCCAGGGGTTGCTCCTGCAAGAAAGAACGGGCAGGATAAGGGACACCTGCAAATTCTCCTTGACAGGTAGGGCTTGTTGACCTGGCTGTGGTACAGAAAGATCTCAGCCACTCATTTACTAAATATGAACAGAAGATGTTTACACACAACACAGGTATGGTCGCTGCTCTCAAAGGCCCGTATGTTAGTGGGAGATACATGCAAACAGAAAATTTAGGGTAAGCAGACTTATTAGTATTATTACTCATCATTATTCTCTGATAAACATTTTACAGGTATAAATGCGGTGCTATCCTCATGGCAAACTGGAGAGCATTTCTCCGTTTCGCCAAAGAAATGACTGCAATTCAGAGATTTTTAGGGAACTTTTCCGCAGAAGGCACTATCAGCGAGTGGCAATCTTCACAGCATAAGCTTTAGAGTCAATTTCCTGGATTCAAATGCATGCTCTAAAGGCTATGATATGGAGGCCTATAACAGCATACAGAAATTTTACTTAACTCAGAAAAGGCCTCCCCAAGGAAGTAATGATTAAAACTTCAGATCTCAAAGAAGGGAGAGAACGCAAGCCAGCCACAGGTAATGGCACAGATAAAGATCCAGGGAAAAGACAGGGCCCACTACGTTAGAGGAAGTAAAGATGATTTAATATGGCTAGAGCACTGAGTTAAGGAGAGAAAATGTGGCAAAAAAATAAGAATAGAAAGTAAGGCAGGGGCCTGATTTTATGGAGTCCTAAAAACAAGAGATGGAGTCTAGATTTGACTGTAACAGTAGGAAGAGTCCCTAGATACAAGGCTTCGGTTAGGAGCCTGACGCTGTCATGGTTTTGTCTTAGTGACCTCACAGAGGCTGGTGTGTGCCTATAAGCAAAGGTCTTGCAGGCAAAAGAGAGAGGAGAGGAGGTCACGGAGAACACTTACACACCAATGCACAAAGCACCTTGATTTGGGTTCTCAAGTTCTGATGCCCATAGCCTGTCACATCCACAACCAGACCAAACTGCCCCACCGGCCCCTCCCCGCAGGCAGTGTCGGGGTGCGAGGGTGATCTTGGTCTCCCCCATGACGTCTTCCATCTCAGGGACCATAACGGAACCACTGCACAATCCAGCTGAACTCTGAGTATCAGTATAATTACACCCTCACCATCCTCCATATATTTGCATAATACCCCCTTCCCCCCCCATTAAAAGGAGTTTAGACTCTGAAAGTCAAGAAAAGAATCACTTGCATTTGCATTGTCCTTTGGATTCCCACTGCTCAGTAAGGCATCTGTCAGACTGTCGAAGCTCAAAAAGGTTTTGTGGAATAAAGTAAATGCGATGGCAAGGGAGAAAATATCTATTTCCAAAACAATGATTTAAAGGACAGAGAAAGGAATTTAGAAAAATCAGGCCCAGTGACCTAAACTCTAATCTGCTCTAAACCCAAAGCCCTGGACTTCCCTAAATATGTGTGCAACCCTAGCATCCAGCATAAGATCCAGAACACGGCACATGGGAATGCTGACCGAAGGATGGTGGATGGATGGGTACTGGCCGCGTGCTACGTGGATAACAGATAATAAGCATCTGAAACCCAGAAATCACCATTCTCAGAACAAGGGCCCCCCACGCCCCACAGACTTCAATGTCACCTGTGTTTCTTTTGTGGCTGTCAATAAGCAGTTCAGAGGACTTTTCAACTTTCTCACATAGGACCCCTGAGGACACTGAAGTTCTCCTGGGACAAGGGAGTCTAGAAAAGATAAATTCTTCTCTTAGTGCCTATTTGAATGCCAGAGAATGATTTAATTACCACTCTGCCACCTTCTCCTCTAGAGCAATGACGGATGACATCCAGTGAACTGCAGGGAAATTACTCATCACTTCTTCATCAACTGAAAATCGGTCAGCTCTGGCACCGGAGCTTAATTGGAAGGTCTGGTCTCTCCAGAAGGACATCCTGGAAGAGAGTCTCATTTCCGCTCTTGCCCTCGAGAAGTATCCAGGTTGCTCGCTAAGAAAGAATCCTCATCACTCGGAATCCGAAGGGGTTAACAGGGATCAGTGAAGCATAAAACTGTCACTTACTGGTCCCTGTTTTTCCGGAGTCTGCTCGCCTCTGGAGAAGAGAGCAAGCTTAGCGCTCTTGGGTCGAATTACACCTCAGCATATATTGCCCGTATCTAGTATGTGCGTGTCAAGGAGAAACTGAGCTACGGCTGTGAGCCTATCCGTGAGCAGACCAATACTCTCATCCTGGGTCACAACCCTTCAATAGCAAAGATGGCATCAGGGACTTCGACACAATCTAAGTTTTTGGCCTAAGTCTCCAAAATGATAAGAATGCGGACCTCAATCAAAATAAAAGACATATTTAGGCTGCTGGGAGGTTGCAAAGGCAGGTGAAGAGAAAGAGCAAAAGTCCATAGGTTCTTTTCATATTTCTGAGCCGCTCTCCACCAATTAGGAGCAGGGATTAAAGTTAGGTAATGGGTGGAATAGCACCCCAACATTTCATAAAACAAAGCTGGGAATATGCAGTTACTTTTGTGATCATACACTTTAAGGAAACAAGCATTCAGGGAAATAATAGTTCTCCAAGGAATTCTCATATAAACCAACTTACCATTAAGTTTGTCTTAAGAGGTAAAAAAAGCCAAAGAAGAAATAGTCCCTGATTAAATAGAACACAGCATCCCACACTGAAAATGATTCCTGCCTCACAAAAATGTTATTTTTCCTAAAGCACCTGTATCTGTATCTTCAACATGTGTTCTCTGCATTCTCTGTCAGTTGCTGGTGTGAGCAATGAACAGCTTGACCTGGCCATGGGGACTGGTGTCCAGAGGAACAGAAAATTGGAAGCAAGGCCAAATGAACTCCTTTTTGGCTGCCGGGACCTAAAAATACAGTCAGAAAAGGAAATGTGTTGCCTACACTACTCATTTGAATAGACCTAGATGATAGATAGATATTTCCACAAGGGAAGGACCTATATATATAATATTCAACACTATGCCCAGCAACAAGCATCATCCTTGGCACAAAGTAAACGTTCATTGAAGTCTATTTATTTTCTTTTATTTTTTTGTCTGCACAAGACCTATCTTAACATCCTGCACCTTGGCAATGGCTTTATGTTGAGGAGGGGCTCATCTGACTTTCTCAAGCACATATAATCAATAATGACAGATCCAACTGCAACCTAGTAAATCGGGTTGCAGAGCACATACACTTTAGCAAGATTCTAGAGAGATCCTCAGGAGTGCATAGGTAGTTAGGTGGGGACCTTCCATTTTCCTAGCTGGAAGGAGGCAGAGTGGGAAAGCCTCCCTGGTTTGCTCCTGAATGACAATATTTAATATATATATTTACAAGTCATGTGTATGAAACTATACAGTACAGGCACATTTTATGAACTAACTTGTAAGTCTGAAATGGAATAGACATAGACACAGAAAGGAAGGCTGCTCCATGAAATGGGAATGCAAAAGGAGCACATTAACAGGAGGCTGGCAGGCTGTTTGCCAAGAGACTTTCCAAGCCAACATTCATGACCTTGGCGAATTTGCTATCTTCAGTCTGGACTTCACAGGTTTGGAGACATGATGTGTCAGCCCCAGAGCAAATCCATATCTCTTTGCCAAACCCTAATGAAGAAAGTTCCCATTTTTTTAGAGCAACGTATTGATGATAAATAGCATTTCAAATATTTAAGCTATCATGTTGAGCAAAATTTCTCTTTATAGAAAGACCCCCACACAAGTGGAGTCAAATTATCTGTGCTGATAGCATTCAGAGAAAGGAGAATTAGACGGATTAATTGTGTAACGATGTCATACAAAAACTAGCTTATTAAGTATGTTCATCTTCCAAAAATGGTCTAAAAATGCTCTAAGCAGGCTGGACTTTTATATTCTCAGATTTTCTCTTTGCCTCTAAGTACTGTGTTGGAGGTCCAACAATTAACCAAGCAATCATAAGAAAAAAACTAAACCAAACAATGGACTGACTCCCTTCTTCCCTTCTGTTAGATACATTTTTTTTCTAATATATTCTGATAACAGCCTGGTGACTATATTAAATCTTTGAAGCTTGGAAATCAATATGTTTCTGTAAGGCAACCAAAGATTTATGGAGTAGTAGTCCAGATTATGGAATCTAGAATGAGGGGCCGATAAGGAACAGAACTAGGTTAGAAAAAGCTATAAGATACTTAGGAATTTACTTAACCATCCCCAAAACTCAGTTTTCTTATCTGAAAAGGGCTTTAATTATAGTTTTAGTGCCCTGCTTGTAGGTTTTTGTAATGACTAAAATGTGACAAAAATAATGCTGATAAAGGCATGATATCTTCTAGGAAATAGAATATTAAAATAAAAATTCTCGTGAAGATGGAATTTTGGAATCATAATGATAGGTGGTCCCCAACCTAGAAATGCTTTCCAGGAAAAAAAATATACCTAACTTCATATTCTGATTCAGAATTCAACATACAACATTGATTTATAGTAAAAATAACAATGTCACCTCTTGAGTTAAATAATCTGGGCACAATGAGATCTGAGCTAACACTCTTCCGTTGGGTAAGGCACTTGATAATCACTTTTTTTTAATACTTATTCACTCATTTAATAAACAAAAATAGTAGATACATATGGAAGTTATTTTTTCCAGTTTTATTGAGGTATAATTAACAAATAAAAATAAAGGGCACATCATTTAAATTTGTTACCTGATAATTGTAAGCCTAGAAGTAGGGGGGCAGTAGTCGATGTGCTTTGGGTCATTGAATAAATGCTAGTGTTGGCAAGAGTGTGGGTGAATTGTCATAGTGGACCAATTACTAAAACTAGATTTAGGTTCACAATGAGTGGATGGATGGATGAGTGGCTGAATTGCTGATAAGATAATTAAGGAAAGGAGGATGAGTAGCTACATGGTTTTATTGGAGAATTCATGAATAAAGGAAATAACAGAATAAGGAACTGGCTGACTGAATAAGATTCTAAGCCATCCCTATTCAGATTCCAATACACAGTAAATACTATGAATCAATGGATGAATGAACAGATGGACTTGTTAGTGAGTGGGCGGGCTAAAAGGACCACAGAGTTTCTCAGTGAAAGATTGATTTTGGAAAAACATAACAAATTATTCTCTCTCAGATTACTAGTCCCTGTCTCAAACTAAACAAGACATAGTCTTTGGAAGTTCAACTACAGATTGTAAGAGATTCTTGTATGAAGATTCTTGGCACACACATGATTTTCAACAATTAGCAAATCACTCTTCACAAATCTCCTGGGAAAACCTATCTACCTCAATTAGAAAGATGGATGGGGACGCCCGGGTGGCTACATCAGTTAAGTGTCTGACTCTTGATTTTAGTTCACATCATGAACTCATGGTCCTGAGATCAAGCCCTGAATCAGGCTCTGCACCGAGCTTGGAGTCTGCTTGAGATTTTCTCTCCCTCTGCCACTCCCCACTCCCCTCACTCATGCTCTTTCTCTCTCTCTCTCTCTCTCTCTCTCTCTCTCTTTCTCTCTCTCTCTCTCTCACACACACACACACACACAAAAAGTAATAAAATATTTTTAAAAGGATGGTGGATGGATATAGAGATATGGAAGGGGGAAATTTTGTGCCAAATCAATATACAATGTGATAATACACAATACAAGCAAGATGAGTAAGAGTAAAAAAGAAATGAAACAAACAAAAACATGATTATTAGTCATATAAAACAAGCAAACAAGCGGATTCTAAACAGATATGGATATTTAAAACATCCAGGATGTTTTCAAAAGGTCAATTTACAGTGGAACGTTCAGTTGTACTGTGAAAAAGGAGGAAAACGTTAAGAGAACGTTGTGTCAGTGTTCTTTATGTTTCAAAAGAACTTGATTAACCAGAGAAGTAAGAGGAGTCAAAAATATGAGTTAGATTTCTGATGTGCTAATCACAATTACTTGCTAAACAGGATGTATCTTGTTATCCAAATAACTGACAAGAGCACAGTGGGAAAGAACACAGTGGATAACCAAATGACAGTCATCTCCTCTCTCTAAAATTCTATATTTATAAAGAGACTGGGATAATCAAAATGCTGTGACCTTGAAAGAACATTGCATTTGAAGTTTAAAAAGAACTACATGAACCTAGAGTTTAGTCTGGGTCATAAAATAGGGTGTGACATTGGCAAATCATCTTTTTTTCTGGATCAAAATGCCTAATAATAACTTAGCTGTGTTACCCGGTATTACCCCTTGAGCTTTGCAAACTGTCTCATTCAAAGTCTTGTAAGAAAGCAGAGGGTCATGATCAAAGCTCAGATTTAACAGAAATAATCATAATTTCAAGTTTGATCCATGACTACTCAGTGGGTGGATGAATGGGTTGATGGCTGGATGAGTGAATGGATAAATGTGTTGATAAGAGAATTAAGGGGAGAAAGGTGGGTAGATAAATGGTTTACTTGACAATGTATAGGTGCATGAAAGAGTGGATGAGAGGACTGCTAACTGGACAGATTCCCAAATACCCTTCCTTTCAGACAGAAGAGAATCAAAAGACCTAAAGTACAACTATAGAAGCTCCCCATTATCCCAGTTTCCCTTTCCATGGTTTGTTACTTTTCTTTTTAAAGATTTTATTTATTTACCCATGAAAGACAGAGAGAGAGAGAGAGAGAGAGAGAGGCAGAGACATAAACAGAGGGGGAAGCAGGCTCCATGCAGGGAGCCCGATGTGGGACTTGACTTGACCCCAGAACCGTGACCTGAGCTGAAGGCAGACACTCAACCACTGAGCCACCCAGGTGCCCCTGGTTTGTTACCTTTAGTCAACATCAGTCCTGAAGCACATGATCCTCCTCGGAACTATCATCAGACTGTCAGCAGTAGCCTAGAACTACATCACAGTGCCTATACCATTCATTCCACTTTGTGTAGGCATTTTATCAGTCTGCATCAACACAAGAAAAAGGGTGAGCACAGTACAATAAGATATTTTGAGAGAGAGCACATTCACTAAACTTTTACTATGGTATATGGTTAAAATCGTTCCATTTTATTATTTGTTATTGTTGTTAATCTCTTAGTGTGCCTAATTTATAAATTAAACTTCATCATCGGAATTTATGTATAGGAACAAACAGTAGATCCAGGGTTTGGTATGAACCAAGGTTGCAGGCATCCACTGGAGGACTTGAAATGGATCCCCCATAGAAGGGAAGACTACTGTACTAGATATTATCTTGAACAACTAATTTAAGTTTTCTCTAGTTTAGAGGAACCTGGGTGACTCAATCAGCTCAGCATCCAACCCTTGATTTTAGCTCAGCTCATGATCTCAGGGTTGTGGGAACAAGCCCTACAGCAGGCTCCATACTCAGTAGGGGAGTCTGCTTGAGAGATTCTCTCTCTCCCTCTGTTCCTCATCCCATCGTCTCTCCCAATTAAATATTTTTTTTAAAAGGAAGCTTCTCTCTCCTTCTCTTCCTCTGCCCCTTCCCCAACCCTGCTTGCTCACACCTTGTCAAAAATAAATAATACATTTTCTCTATTTTAGTTTCTACTTGTTAAAACGATTCTAACAAGGCAAACAGCAATATTATAAAAAAATCAACTCAGATTGTTATAAGGATAGCATGTATGTGAAAGTTGCCTTTTTAAAACTCTTCCTTTCTCAGGTACAATCATCTATATAGCAAATATTTGAAAATGGAGCCCAATATACCATCAAATTATCAGAATTAAATACTAGTAACATAGCTTGCAGTGCTCCAAATGTGTATCTCTCATCTCTGTCTCCATTACACTAACAAAACCTAGAAATTAGCTGAGAAAATACCACACAGCAACAACAAAACTTGAAAGAAAATCTGAAAACTCAAAATGCTCTCAGTTTTCCTACCACAGATCTATAGATCTGTTGGAAATCTGTAAATTTCCCATCATCATCAACATAGCAAACTTTTATAAAAATGGTTTATTACATTTTTTAAGGATTTTTAAAAATAATCTCTACACTTAACGTGGGGCTCAAACTCACAACCCCTCGATCAAGAGTCACATGCTCCACCAACTGAGCCAACCAGGTGCCCCTGTTTATTAGACTTTTAAAAAGAAACAAGAATAATCCTCTCAAGTTCTGTATTATGAGATAGACTCTTTCCCTTCAAAATTCATATGTTGAGTGCAGCCCCGGTGGTACAGCAGTTTAGTACCGCCTTCAGCCTAGGGTGTGATCCTGGAGACCTGGGATCAAGTCCCACGTCGGGCTCCCTGCATGGAGCCTGCTTCTGTCTCTGCCTCTCTCTCTCTCTCCCTCCCTCTCTCTCTCTCTCTCTCTCTCTCTGAATAAATAAATAAATCTTTAAAAATATATTTACTAGATACTAAAATTCGTATGTTGAACCCCTAACTCCCAATACTTCAGAATGTGACTATATTTGGAGACTGATCCATTAACAGGTGATTATGTTAAAATAAGGTTAAGATGACCCTTAATCCAATCTGATTCATGTCCTTATAAGAAGAAGTTTAGAAACGCACAGTGACACCAAGGATATTGTGCACAGGAAAACCATGTGCGGATGCAGCAAGACAGCAGCCATCCACAAGCTAAGGAGAAAGGCCTCAGTAGTAGCAGAAACCAAGTTCACCAAAACCTTGATCTTAAACTTTTAGTCTCTAGAACTCTGAAAAAATAAAGACCTGTTGTTTAACCTACCCAGCGATCTGTGCTTTATTTTGACAACCCTAGTAAACTAGTATGTCTTCCTAAAGCATCCTAGCCACTTATCTACGAATACCCTACTTATCCAAAATGGTGGCTGCGACTTGGATGCTACTAATGATATGCTGCGAATCCCGTTGTGGAACACAAATAAGCCTCCCCAGATATACCCATGTTTTAATTCTCAGACCCTACCAATATGCTACCTTATCTGCCAAAAGAGGTTTTGCAGATGTGATTAATTTTGAGAACATGAGATAGGTAGATTATTCTAAATTATCCAGGTGAGCCCAGACTAATTGCATGGATCCTTAGAAGAACCTTTTCTGTCTGTGGTCAGAGGGAGACATGACTGCAGAAGGGTCGGAGATTCAAGCTTGCTGATTTTGAAGATGAAGGAAGGGGGCCACTAACAGGAAATGTGGGTGAGCTCTAGAAGATTGAAAAGGCAATCTCCTGGAGGCTAGAGAAAGGAACACAGTCAGCGACCTTTATTTTAGCCCAGTGAGATCTCTAGTGGACTTCTGACCTACAGAAATATAAGATAATACACTCATTTATTTTAAGCCACTATGTTTGTGACAAATTGTCATAGCCACAACAGAAAACTAATACCGTATTTCGGTCAATATAGTTACGGAATTGTTGGAATGTGAAGTTTACATATCAGATATCTACTGATCTTGCCTCTTCTAAGGATATCCTCCTTAATTTAAAAAATAAGGGGATAACCTATCCATTTACTTATCCAGCCATTTCTTCAAGAACATTGATGAGTTTCCACTAGTTACATTCATTTCCTATTTCATTTCAGTTTTACAATATACTATGAGTTTCATACTAGATTCCTCACTTTGCAGGTTAAGAAACTGAAGATTATATTTTTAAGTCATGGCTCAGTATCATATAGAGTGAGCAGTGGAGAAAGGATCTGAATCCAAGTCTATCTGGTTCTGAAGCGCATAATCATTTTATTGTTTTAATGTCATGTGTGAGAACCAAACACAGGGTAAGAAAAATTAAAAATACCAGGAACCAAATACTTCACTGTTCACAAAACAAAAATAGGTTTTTTTTTTTTACAACACACATCTCACATTGTACCTGTTTGCTTAAAAAGAGTCTTAAGAGATTTATAGTCAAGGTAAGGGTCATTTATAGTCAATGTCTTAAGAGATTTATAGTCAAGGTAAGGGTCCTACTCTGAGTACCGAGTAGGAAACAGAGTTCCAGATCAAATGAACTCTGGAAACCTATGACATCCAATTAACACCTCAGAGTCTTGGATCCCCCAACTTCCCTGTGGGAAGGAGCCTAATGATAGAAACCTCCCCAAGCAGGGGAAAGGAAAGAACTTGCCCTAGCTCTTGGGAAATCTAGCAAGTCTAGGAGGTAGAGATAGGGAGAAGCGATGGGGAATTTGCAAAAAAACAGTGTCAAACTAGAGAATTATAAGATACACTTTGCAAATCTGAATCTCCTAATGGAAAATATTTTCTCAAATGACCATGTATTCACACCCCCCATAAATAAATAAATAAATAAATAAATAAATATATATATATATATATATATATATATATAAAACTTTGTACATTCAACAACACTGATAACAGAACAGCACTGAGGTGCATAATGGATGCTGAGTAATTTTGAATATGGGAAACCCACTTAATTTCTTCTTCCTAGTATTTCTATGTATTTGTGATAAGAAACTATAATGGGCGTGCGCAGTCATAACTTCTTCACCCTCTTTGATCATGAAAAAAGGTGTGTCTAGCCTAGTGGAGTCTTTGGCCATTAAAAATAGATCAAATGGTCCCTTTAACCTCCTTCCTATTAATCAGACATGCTAGTTTATTTGCAATGGCAAGTTCAAGAGCTAGTAATACAGAAGCAATAAATGTGGACAGGAGAGGGAATCAAAGTGACAAAGAGTTTGCATGAGCAGGGGTTAGAAGAAAATATTAGCTTTTTTGTGTATTATTTCTTTACTTTCAATTTTGGTGTATTTGAGAAAAGAGATTTGGGAACACTTATGAGAAAGATTTCCAGAAATACCAGAAGGGAACCAGGTTGCTAAGAGGTTTCACTTAACAATAAAATAAAGATTTCACTTTGGTGTATTATGGAGTGATTATACTAAAGAAGAAGATCGCTTTCCAGTTATCTTTGGATGTGAGACTGAGGGTTTTTTGAAAGTGACTACGTGAGACGCCTGGGTGGCTCAGTGGTTGAGCATCTGTCTTTGGCTCAGGTCCTGATCCCGGGGTCCTGGGATCGAGTCCCACATTGGGCTCCCCATGGGAGCCTGCTTTTCCCTCTGTCTGTGTCTCTGGCTCTGTGTGTGTGTGTGTATATGTGTGTGTCTTTCACGGATAAATAAAATCTTTTTTAAAAAAGTGACTATATACTGAGATAGACTTCATATAGGTCAGTATTGCACAAATTACTCTCTGTGTGTGTGTGTGTGTGTGTGTGTGTGTGTGTGTAACCTGGCAGTTCAGGAGCAATGGTGGGGAAATGGGTAGATTGGACTGAAAGCCATAATCCTGGTGGGCACATTTAATAGCCTATAGTTATGTTTGAAAGTAACTAGTCTTTGTTGTCAAAGTATCAGAAAAATCCTGGGAAAAAGCAAAGCTGCAAGGCTGGTGAAGAGATCTCTTCTACTTCTGTGGATAGAAGACACCTCTGTCAGCACTTTCCACCTGAGCGCTGGAACGAACAGGAAGGGCTAGAGCAGAAATTCTCAAAGTATGGGTCCATATACCTCTAGGGATGCCTGAGCCCCTTCTGGGTGGTCAAACTTATTTGCTTTCTTCACCGTATTGACACTTGGATGGAGAGTACAAGTATAATCAAGACAAAACTGTCACCATGTTAGTATCAATCAAGGCCGCGACACCAAACTATACTAAGAGTCAGAGTCAAACTTCACTACCACATACTCTTAACTTTTTTTTTTTTAAACAAAGCCAGTTTCACTTAAGGATGTCTTTGATGAGACAGTTCATAATATTAATTTTATTAAATCTCAGATCTGAGCACACATTTTTAGTATTCTGTGTAATGGAATGGGCAATACCCATATGGCACTTCTGCTCCATACTGAGGTACGATGACTGACTCAAGGAATATCATAGTTGATTATTTCAGTTGCCAGCTAAAAAGTCACACTTTTTATGAGAATGGATAAACTATTCTGAGTTGAGTATATTATATATATATATATATATATATATATATATATATATATTTTACCAAAAATTTACAATTTATAAAATAAAATTTAAAAATTTATAAGTAACATAAGCTCATCACTTCAAAGATAAGCAATGCTATTTGTTGTCCATGAGAGAATTTGAGCTTTATAGTAAATCTGAGAATATAAGAAAATCGGCATCTGTCTCTGTGAGATTGAAGGTTCAGGATACTTAAAGATTTTTTGTGAGATTAATGATCTGATGATACTCTTAGATGTGATTTTTTTTATTATTTTATAATAAAATTGGAAAGATCTCTATAGCTCAGCAAAACAATATTTTCCAAATGCATGATGTTAGAAAATTATAAACTGGCAAAGATCCACTCTAAACACAAGGGAAGCCAACAGTCTTAGTGTAGAAGAGAACAAAAATGTATTGATATGGTTTCAGATTCCACACTGCAGCTAGATTTAAGACACTTCCACTTGTGGAAACTTTGGTATGATATCAAAGGAAAATATCTACAATTATCTGAAAAGATTATTCAAATATCCATGCCTTTTCAACTACACATTTGTTTGAGAATGGATTTTTCTTCATATATTTTTAATGAAAACAACACATTACAATAGACTGGATGTAGAAACAGATAGGAGAATCTAGCTATCTTCTATTAAACCCAGAAATTGAAGAGATTTTCTTTTTAATGTAAAACAATAACACTCTTCTCAGGATTCTTTGCTATAAAAGTAGTTATTTTCATTCAAATGTTACTTATGTTATAGGTTTATTATTTTTATCTTTAAATGACTTAAATCTTTAAACTTAGTGTAAATTTCTAAAATGACAAGCATGCAAGTATAATAAATACACTTCACATAAATCAAAGCTTTGTGGAGTCCTCAATAAGTTTTTTTTTTAATCCTATGACCAAAAAAAATTAGAGAACCACTAATCTAAATTTAATACAATTACCTTAATAAAGTTTATTTTTAAAAAGCTAACTTAAAATTACATTAAACAAGAAAATTATATGGGCCACCTGGGAGGCCCAGTTGGTTAGGCAGCTAACCAACTCTTAATTCCAACTCAGGTCATAATTTCAGGGTCCTGGAATCAGGCCCCCAGCTGGGCTCTGTGCTCAGCAGGGAGGCTACTTCAGGATACTCTCTCCCTCTGCCCCTACTCCCTGCTTGCTTGCTCACTCTCTGAGATAAATAAACAGGGGCGCCTGGGTGGCTCAGTCGAGTCTGCCTTTGGCTCCGGTCATGATCCCAGGTCCTGGGATGGACCCCAGTTCAGTCTCCCTGCTCAGTGAGGAGCCTGCTTGTCCTTCTCCCTTTGCTGCTTACCCTGTTGCGCATGCTCTCTCAGTCAAATAAATCAGTAAAATCTTAATAAATAAATATTTTTTTTAAATTATAGGGTTAACTTCACAAAACCTAGGTTTGGAAGTTTCAACGGACAACCATAGGAAAATTAAACTCATCTTGTTTCAATTTGAGGCAAGTTTCATAAATGGAGAAATGAGCTATTTGAAATTTTGTGAATATTAAATGAAATACTATACATGGCACAAAGCTAGCACATTCAAGTTCCCTGCCCAAAATGTCCTTGTTTGAAGCAAACTTAACAATAATTTGCATATTACAGCAATCTGAGACATGGGGCACTCATCTGAAATTTTAGGTGAATATTAGGTCAGGTTATTTATTCTAAAGCCCTGGCAATCTACGTGGCTAGAGGAAAGAGGAATGAACATATTTTCATATATATATACCTGAGCAGAGCAAACACTAGTTAGTATCACAATTGTAAGTAAATCACACATTTCAGGATCCTATTTGGCAATTTGGGGTTGGGGTCCAAACAAGTGCATTTCTAAATATCTTCCCCGTGATACTAATATTACTGGTCCAGGCACGCTTTGAAAATCACTGATTAAGAAATCAAAAAGTAATTTATTTCTGTGATTTTCTTTTAAATCCTGAAAAATTCTAAGTGGAACTGTTTATCCAATAACAACAAATGCTAATTTTAATAAACGGCTCAAGTTGGTTTTTTTGCCAGCAATAATCAATTTTAGGTTCCAAACATTTTTTAGGGACATTCAGACATCCATGTCCTGAATCCTAAAACACTTAATTTATATAGAAATAGAGTATTCATATTTGTCCCTATAGTCTATTGGGAAATATGGTCAACAAATACAGTGTTTCTACTAGATGCCCAGTGAATAGATTCCAATCCCAACCACTTGTGATGGGACATAGCAGATTCATAGTGTCCTTACAGAGTTAAATATCAGGTCAAATTTAACAGCTCGCCCAGATACACAAGTACCTGAGATGTTTAATAAAAGAATCCTTTTCCCACCCCTGACATCTACTCTGACTATCGAAAGTTGCTGAAAATAATCATCTTCCCAGGCATCATCTTTGTGTGCTCATGTGAAGGTCAAAGAGCATCGTCCTCAAAAATTGCACTCATAAATATACAGGATCTTGGTGATTGATGCAGCAATATAATCAAGATAAATGGATATTAGTTTCCATTAAAAAAATGAGCTATACACACTTAAAAATCTTATCTAGCCATGCAGTCATCTTTAGTTGCTGCGACTCTAAATACAATTCAACCTTCTATTTTTAACATCTCTGCCTGTTTTGGCAAAGAAACAATTTAAAATAAAGAGCTGTTAGCTGTCTTGAGAAGGATTATTTGTAAGGCACTCTTAATACACAATTTCCATAGAGTTGCTAATTGTTCCTTACTTTAAAATTCATTCTTCTGAGAATGAGACGCATTTGGTAATGTAAATATCAACCAGGCACAGGATATTGCTCTGCATTAGCATCCACATTATTATTCAGTCATAATTAATACACTTCTAAAATAAAGTGTTGACAGCACTCTTATTCAAATATATAGCATATGTTTATAGTCTCACACATTGAGGTACACACATAATTACAATATATGTGTGAGAGAAATTGCAAAGGCAGTCCAAGAAGCCGAGCTTACACTAATTGAAAACTGCCACTGTCCAATTAAAGCCCGTGAGACTGTGGGGCAGCAACACTGTCAAGTGCCTATCAGACGTGGCCAGGCTGATTAAATAACAAGACAAAACACAATAAAAAGAGCAAAGAAGTTTTTGTCGTTCTTGCTGTTTTAATAGAACCTCAAGGAGCGAGTGGCAACCAGGAGAGTCACAGTTTTTCCTTATCCCAGGAAAGACCAAATCTCAATGGAATAATGTGTTATTATAGATAACACTGAATAGCTCAAAATCAAAAGGCTCACCTTTCCCCAAACCAAGCTACCATTTGGAGGAGAATAAGTATTTCTACTTCTTAGATATATGTTTTTGATGGTTTTAGTTAGGGAAAGAAAATAATGTGATATTACATTACCTTTGTTTTTTATTTTTTTCTTCATTTGACCTCATTAGGAAATACTTAATGCATCTTACCTAATTACAGAGGAATCATCCCACATGTATTCCAAAGCATCATAAAACATAAATTTTAAAAGGACTTTCTTCTACAGAAGTGCAATATACTGTTCCTTAGAGGAAATGTATGTCATGAAATGAAATGTTAAAATTAAGACTCACAGTAAATAACTTGTTTACCCCCATAAATGACTTGGCTTTTGAAGTATTCTTGGGGCAGGGGGGAGGCAGGTGCCGCTGTAGAGCAGTAAAAAATCTCTAACATTATTATTTCAAAGATGATTGTTACCAGGATCAGGTCAAGTTGTGGCAGGAGAAGTTGAACCTACCATGTTCTGAATACAGCACCTACCATGTGCTGATAGGATGTAAAAAACTGTTCTTAAAAACAAACAGACAAACAAACAAACAACTGTTCTAATTGATTAACATGAGTGCTTCATTCTTACTCTCCATGGTGGTTTTTATTATTTAAATTTTGTAGGCAAGAAATCTGAAACACAGAGTAGTTAAATCAACTACTGCGGGACACACAAGCTAATTAGAAGCAGTATCATAGAGTTCTGGTCCTGAATTCCAAAGGTACGTGTGCTTGTGTGTGGGGCTATACATTTCCTTACAATTACTTTTCAGGCACTTGACGGGATGAGCACTGAGTGTTATACTATATGTTGGCAAATCGACTCCAATAAAAAAATATACATATAAAAAATTTCAATCAATTTTCTTCATTTCAAATAAATATTCTATTTTTTCTCCTGAATTCTGTTGATACCTCCTGGATAGTAGGGGGAAAAAAACCATCTATGCCCTAAATATCATCTATGCCCTAAATATAAGAAGGAAATAGAATACTTATTGAAAATTGATCCTTTGGTAGATTATTTACATCAGAAGACAACAAACAAAACAGATATTTGAACCCACGTATGCCTGACACCGGCCCATTAATTTCCAATACTTCACATTCCTTTCTAAAGTCTCCCTACTTATTTATAGACAGTTTTTCTTCCTGTCTCTGTTCCACCTTCCAAATTAACACCCCGATCTGTGTCCTTGTTAGCTATTTCTTCTAAAGGGTCAACTCTTGAATTCACCAGATGAAAACCATTAGGTGGTAGAAGGGCTTTTTATGTCCTTAGGTTTCTGTGACACCTGACAGATGGAGCATATGCCCACAAATGACCCAGCATTTAAACAATTGTTGGCTATGCACTAGGAATCACCAGGATGCAGTGTGCTCCCTCACAAGGATTATTAAAGGATTCATAATTTTGATTTAATAGATTCCCCTATTTCTTTTGTGAGCTCAAATAAGTCTCATTAATAGTAATAGCAACTATAGTAGACACACACTGGAAACTGGCATCTAGGGTGTGCTGAGTTAATGGTGAGATTGGAGAGGAAAATGGCTACAAAAGGTCCCATTTGTTATGCACTTTTTATTTCAAGTGGCTAATTACTGCCATTGAACTCTGCCATGAATACCTTTTATGACAATTTCAAGGATAAAGAGAAACACACACACACACACACACAAGAGACACATTAGAAGGCATTGCAAGAGCACCTGTGGTCTGAGTGCCTCACCATTTAGCCTTGCCATGTAATTCAACAACACAGTAGAGTGGAAATAATATGGATTTTGAAGTCAATCCTCAACCCCAACATTGGCTTTGCAATTAAACATCATGTGACTTTAAACAAATCATTTTACTTATCCTCAGTTTCTACATCACAATAGGGACAATAATATCTCCCAAAGGCAGTGCGAGATTTATGTTAACTAGAAGGATGTCTGTTAACTGATAATATGTGTGTAAGGTATAAGTGGGGGTCAGAATTGCCAAACATTCTTTTATTTCTTCTAATACAGATGTGTCATTAAACACATACATACGTGTGCACGTACACACCCACAAACAAATGCTAAATTGCAAGCATGATAGATGATAGATGATAGATGATGATAGATAGATAGATAGATAGATATAGATGATAGATAGATAGACAGACACACATGCATAATACACGGACGACTCTGTGCCAAGGGCAGGGTCTGTAGCGACACGTTAGAAGATGCCTCAGGAGATGCAACATGAGGAACCACGTGGACCTACATGGCCCGAAGCATAATGCTGAAGCCTCAAATGTATCACCTTTAAATGTTTTTTTATTTAAGAACTGGTCTGACAAGAAGGCGAGTTAATTTAAAAATATTTGAAAATCATTGCTCTGAATAGTCTAAACCTTATGGCTAAATAAACTATATAGGAACACTTGACAGCTTCAAGAGCAAAACCATCCCTACGAACAGTCCTTCCCTTCAGTCGAGTTAGTAGAGTTAGTTCCAATGAATTGTACTTTACATGCAAAGTTGCACTTTTGTGACCTACATTAAGGAATGCTAGAAATTAAAAGCCTTATGAAACACCTCAGTGTGATATTACACAGCTAGCATCAGGGATGTTGCTCATTCCATTGCCTAATGTCCTTCGGGGAGAAAACACTGAAGTATAAATAACTATTCCCAAGGCCGAGCCGGTAACCGAATCTCTTCAGATGAACTGGCTTGTTTTATCTTATGGACACTCTGATTTGTACTAGTAATCATCTTCTATGCTTCACAATGGATACCAGCAAGCCAAGAGTCAGCCTGTTGGCCCAACAACTAACAAACGTGTAGGAAGTATATTATGCAATTTTGTGGACTGGCTAAACTAACTATTTTGCTCCCATTTGTTTTCCATCTTTATGACTTGGTTCTCAACTATTACAAGTTTATGAAGGCCAGTCATTGCTTTTATGTTAGGTTTTGGTTAAATTCTTTAGATTTGTATTTTCATCTATGGTAAGCTTTAATATGCCTAGGTGAATACAGAAAACTTGCTTTTGAGATACTCAAATGCACACATACCACATGCAGGGGCGATTGCACATTACAAATGTTTTATTTATAATTTCTTCCATCAAGGAACCTGGTCAGTTCAAAAACTGGTAAGAAAGCTTGTTCTTACCAGGACTCTCGACTGTCCCAAGTAACTGCATCTGTTGCATGCCTACACACCTCTCTTCCTCCACTACTTCCTGTTACCTCTTGTCCACCTCTAATGAAGACAGACTTCACACCCAATGAGTGGCCTCACTCTGATTCCACCCCAGTATTAATGAACCTAACAATGGTCAATAGAAAAGGGTTAGCATCCTTTTGAGTGAGCAAATGAAAATAGCATTATATTTTAGAAACCCTATGAAAATCAATGTTAGGACTTTTCTGAAGATGTTCAAGGTACCGGTGCTGTTGTAGAAATCACATCATCAAAATTTCCCTTCTGCCCATACTCTAACAGGCAGATATATTGGGGGCCAAGAGGGCACCTGGTAGATTTAGAAAAGGGGCATCTATGAAGAAGCAGAACAATTTTTGGAGCTATAATCATTAAATAGTTCCTTAATGGAACATACAGGTTGGTTTTATGTTTGCTTTTCCTATTTGTTTTCAGATTTTTACCTGTTGCCAGTTATTGTACTGTGTACTATGTGGTATGTATAAACTCATACAAGCATCTTGAGTCTCAGTTTCCAAATGGGTATAGTGGGGCTCAGCTTACATATCCAGTTGACTTGATATTAAGCCAATCACTTGGCTTGCAAACTCCTGCTCTTAACCAAGTGAATACAACAAAAACTTTCTGAGCTAGGTATTTTCATTCCCAAATGTCTCACCAGCTGGTTGTTCACCCATATAAACCAGAGATTCTTGGGAAGAAACCCATTGTATTGAGCTTGCCAGCAGAGATTTCCAATAAGTCCACCAAAGGAAAGACCTAATCAAAAGCATACCATATTTTTAATAAGAAAGGAATCAATTAATTAATCAATAGATTAATACATATAAAACTTATGTCAATTACATGACTTAGACAAAAACTAAAATGCAATAAAGTATACTCATAGGTCAGCTTAATATCTACAAATTAGCCATGTGCTCAACGACTCTGTTCTGTGACAAATACATGCCTATCACTATATCCCTATATGCTACAGGGCTAGTTTTAAACAGAAAGGCAGTCATTGATCATTTTATATCACAGTGGTGATTATAAATGAGTGTCTAAAAACAACTGCTTACTTAAATATGTTTTATGCAGAACTGAGAACAAAGAGAAATGTTTAAAGTAAAAAGAAAAAAAAAAGAAAGAAGTATGAATAGTGAAAGTAAAAATCACTAATGTGGGGCAGCCCCAGTGGCTTAGCGGTTTAGCGCCGCCTTCAGCCCGGGGTGTGATCCCAGAGACCCAGGATCGAGTCCCGCATTGGGCTCCCTGTGAGGAGCCTGCTTCTCCCTCTGCCTGTGTCTCTGTCTGTCTGTCTGTCCGTCTCTCTCTGTGTCTCTCATTAATTAATAAATTTAAAAAGAACCTTTAAAAAAATCTCTTTCAAAAAAAATCACTAATGTGAATTAATTAGCAAAACGAGAGAAGACATACACACATATACATATATATTTTACATATATATTTTTAAATGAAAAATTCATTTTTATTACATTTAAATGCATATCATCTTTAGATGCAAGTTAACCAACTGTTGCTAGGACTCATTCCAATTTGAGAACAGGATTAAAATGCTTCGTAATTAGCACATTAAGTCGCTGACCTTTGCACTACAATCAGATTGCCTATTTGTCAATGCACTTTTGAAAAATGTTTAAAACCAGCTTATTTCTTTAATGCCAAAAAGAATGTAAGTCTATAACCCTGCATTGACCTTTGGAATTCTGGAGTCATCATTCACAAACCATAAGAGACACTTGCTTTGGGCATAGAATATGTATTGAGAACTGTGTGGACCTTTTATTCCATAAAAACAAACTATAAACTCTATCTTGATCCTGGTAAAATAATGTCCAGATTTAAAATAACAACTAAAGCAAGACTTTGTACTATATCATTCCTTTCTCCATGGACCATTAAGGATTTTCTAGCTACAATTTTGTCTAGTTAAGAAAAGTAGTCTCTAGGTATTTGAGTGCAACAAAACAAAACAAAACAAAATGGAAGGCCCTAAATGTCACCCTCAATGAAATTCCTGGTGTTATTCCTCATTGGCTTGAATAGCCCAAGAGACAAACTGCAAGCTTTCAAAAGAGCCCGACTCGCTACCTGCTGGGCCTGACTAGCTAAATGTACATACAACCACACCCTTGAAATTTAAAATTTGCTAGAACTTCCATCAAAGACAGTACTTACTGCAATATTTTTCTCTGTGTTCAATTATACCAATTTGAAATATATATATGTATATTTTTAGTAGTATTACATATATATATATATATGTCTCATTCAAAACAAAAACAAAAGCTGAAATAATGAGGACTTCTAACATTTATTAGGAATCACTCAGTCTAGGGGCACGCTAAAGGAGGGATGCAAACTGTACTGGGCTCTCATTACAATGCTGTGCCATTTTTTTCTGGATACGAGAAACACTCACTTTCCACTGTCAGTAACTGTGAACCACAATGCCATTTGGGTCCATCAAAAAGGTCATGAGGGATTTTGCTTACTATAATAGTGGTAAACCTTAAACAAAAAACAGCATGAATATGAAACCTGCAATGATAAAATATACTTTAAAAAAAATCAGCGGTATTAATGTACACAGTCCTGGGATTTGAGCTGAAAACACACACACATACACAAACACACATAATCAATAACCAGATTAACACTTACATATCCAATCAATAACTAAATTAGAAATGAGATGTTATAAAACATAATGAAAAGGTACAAAACATCTCCATGACAAAATATATTATTAATTTAGAGGAGAACACTGGGAGCTATTAGAGAGAATGCTAGAAACAAACAAACTGAAAAAAAAAAACCACTATAAAGTCTAAAAATGCAATTCAAGGGTTTTGGATGTTGTGCTCCAAAGATATACTTGAGGCATATATATATATGTAAATGCTTCTGCAAATATTCTCCACACAGGAGTATATTTACGTCCTGAGGAAAATTAATCTGGAGTTGTTTGAGTTGTGATATATATTTAGGGTCCTTGAATATTATGCCACTGGATGCTTATGAGCTATCAGGATTAAGATATAACAATAGTTCAGAGTGATGAAAATTGAGTCTTTACTTTCTGGGCCCCACTACTCTCACTTTAAAAAAAAAAAAACTGTCATTGCTCGCACCGTGCCAAACCCTGGGGTTACAGCAATGAATGCGTCAGACATATCTCCTGCCCTCAGTGACATATATTTTATCTGACATGATAGCTTGATTTGAATTCTCCAAAAGAAGACATAGTAGTTAAGAAATAGAATCTTCTGCAGGAAACTAAGATCCCGGTGTGTACCCATATTATGTGGGGAAACTTGTTAAAATGCAGATTTTGATTCAGCAAGTCTGTGATGGACCTTGAGTTTCTACATTTCTAAGAAGCTCCCAGGTGAGACTTGTATGATTTAGGGAACCCATTACACACACTCAGAAGAGCAAGGCAGGAACCTATTCTTTGGAAGGTGAGGATAAGGTACAATTGCTTTAGAAGAAAGAGGTTCCATTTACTAAGAACGCTGCCTTCTTTCTTACTCATGATGACACTGAGAGTGAGACCCTCCTCATCTCCACTTGAAATATACACAAAAACAGGCCAAGAGAAAGTGTAGAGCCAAATTCAAATCTAGGTCTAAAGCTCTTTCTCTTTACAACCAACCCCACTGTGTACCTAACTAAGGGGATCAATATTAGTTGAGTAGTTTCAAGAAACCTGAATAAGTCTAATATGGTTGGGGAGCAGAGGATAATGAGGAGAGTGTCAAGAAAGAGGGCTGAATTTATAGGCAGTGGTATAAGATGCGAGGGGGCATCTTATAGACATTGAGGACACTAGACTTTTACTCAAAGGGGGTTGGAGAAGTTAATGAGGGATTTAGAGTAGGACAATTCATGGCCAGATATCTGTTTTAAAAAAATATCACTCATTATGCTGTTGAAAATTGATTGAAAGAGTGTGATCCAGAACTCAGGAAAGAAATTTTTAGATATCAAATTAAAAAAAAAAAAAAACACGGTGAAATACATCAGGCGAGAAAGGATGGAAATATGGCTTAAGGTGGTGACAGCAAAAATGGAGAGGCATGGTAAAATTTAAGAACTATTTCTTGAGATAGGATTTTATTGGGAATATCAATTAACTCTACATGCCTGGGGTTTTGCTTTGTATTTTTTTTTTTTTGCAACTTTTGCATGTAGCAAATGGGACAGAGTTCTAGGATACTTTTTCTCCTACTTTAAGATTTTATGTGGTCTAGCATATTTTGTATTAAGTCTGTGTTTCCCAAAGAGAGAGAGGCTAATTAATTTTAAGTTGTATAGAGAAAACAATTTTTAAATGTATGGTTTGCTTTTTCTCTGAATGGAAAGGGCAACGAACACAACCAAGCCTGGGATTGTAGTAACATTGCTTAAGCCGGGGCAGAAATCATCTCCTGTGACCAGACTGGACCCGAAGTTAGCCTGCAGAATTTTGGCCCCTTGTCATCAACTCTGGGACGTAAGCGTCTAGCATGTAGCAATTACCCAATGGAAGCTGCAATTATTCCCTGACTACGAGTACCATGACTCGTTTCCTTCCCCAAAATGGACATGAACTCCTATCCACATTCCCCTCCTCTTTGTATCCACGGCACTGAACGTAAGACTTAGCGTATTGTTGGTATTCAAGACATGCCTGTAGAATTATCAGATGATCTCTAGCACTCAAATCACCAGAAAATTTAAGTCGGATTGTCACCTGGAGCTTTTCAAGGATAAAAATGTGAGCTTCAGCTTCCAGTGCAATAATTACAACTTCAGGTCATGGTTTTAGCGTTAGATCCCGCACCACGTCCCCAGTACACAGTCTAGATGGGAAACTGCCGAGAGGACTGCCTACTGGCAACATGTTGAATTTGTTAACACTGATATCAACTATCCGTTCATCTTTTGCATTAAATCCCGTAGCCACAGGGAATGCCATCTTGACATCAGAGGGGTCAGGGGGTGATGATTACATACGGATTTCCCCTTAGATGACATCATTGATGACAATATGCCAAAACTCTGCAGGCTGACTTCGGAAGAGCCTAAAGTAAAACGGTTGCAGTCTATATGCTTTAAGCTAGCACGATGAATGTAAGAGTAGGATATAATTATTGTATTTTGAATGCATCAGTCAACTTTAAGATGTGTATGCATGGTGCATAACTAGAAAAATACAGTCATCATACGACTTTTCATGAAATGAAGTAACCTATACATTTTCATTAAATTTCCATTAGGCTCAAATACAGCTGTATGTAGATGAATGGCAGTGGCATATCATTGAAAATATATAACTAGAACTATGTCTGGACTTTGGTAATGCATCATCAAGAACGAAAACACAGTATGATGACAGATGGTAGCTAACTTGGGTGAGCATAGCATAAAGTTGTCCAATCCCTACGCTCTACACCTGAAACAAATGTAACCCTGTGTATCAACTATTGTTCAATTAAGAAAAAAAGAATGAAAATATATATTTAAATTTCCTCACCTCCATCCCCATCCTGACTAGCAACTCCGACTTGTACACCTTTGATTAGAAAGGGAGGAAGGGACCTCTTATTTCTTGGATATTGGTATCATTTTCTGTTTCCTGTGAGTTCACTATTCGCTCTTCTCTTTGGTTCTCTTGTTAACATTTGCTGAGCATCTAGTATACGCCTGATACTTCACTGTGGACTAACGACACCCAACTCAATTAGACACATGTGTGCTCCTCTACTGGGGGAATGTTCCTTGCAAAAGGAATGTGCTCCTCGAAAAAGGAATGCACACAGTATATATACATTTTTGGTCTAAGAGACACTGGAGAAAACGGATTGTTGTCCTTCGGAGGGAGATGTCTGATGGATTTACATAGGCATAATACTTGGGTGCTAAATCTTAGGAGGATCACAGTTCCTGAGTTCGAATCCTTGACCCACCACATATTAGCTGTACCCAAAGAAAGGTACGTGCCCTGGTGACTTAGTGCTTTTATCTCTAAAATGGGGGTAATAGCAAGACTTACCTCATAGGTACAAAAACTAAATAAGCTAAATACATATAACTTATTATATTATGATCTAGAATCTATTATATATAAATATAATTTGTATAATTTATTATATATAAATATATATGTATATTTTTTTATTTATTTATGATAGTCACAGAGAGAGAGAGAGAGAGAGAGAGAGAGAGAGAGGCAGAGACACAGGCAGAGGGAGAAGCAGGCTCCATGCACCGGGAGCCTGATGTGGGATTTGATCCCGGGTCTTCAGGATCGCGCCCTGGGCCAAAGGCAGGCGCCAAACTGCTGCGCCACCCAGGGATCCCAATAAATATATATTTTTTACATATATTTATACACGTAAATATATTTTACATATATTTATTTTACGCATATAAATATATATTTACATAATATATATAACATATATTAAGTACCTAAAGTAGTGCCCATTACATTCTACTTAGAGCGTGCTAGCTCTTACTTTGTATATTTCCCTGGTAAAAGAAGAAAATGGCATTTCAGAAATGATGAGCAATGAAAGAATCGCAGTTATGAGGCACTCTGGTAATTAGATACACAGTGCTGAAAATAAAAATAATGACAACAGCCAACGTGTATTGAACATTTAACAACGTCAGGCGCTGTGCTGTATTTGATCCTCGCGAGGAGGGCTAGGAGAGAGGGACTGACAAAGTATCACTGGCTTTCGGAACAAGATGGGGAAAACACCAGATTTATCACAATTCCATCAGGAAGAGGATGTCTGAGGCAGGAAAGAGTAACGTGAGAAGTCAGTTGGGACCCGCCCCCCAAAGAGGACCGTCCAAGTACTAATGGAGCATCTCCCTACTGGTGTCTGAGGTCGGTAGGCCCAGTGAAGCGAAGGCTTTCGTCCTGCTGAGCGGCAGGCACAAGCTAGTGTAGGCCAGGAGCTTGGTAGTGCCAGCAAGACCCACCCGAAGCCTGCCACCAGGCGTCCTACTTTTCTGGCCATTTTCAATGTCCTGCTATGTCTCTACAAAAATATTGAATTACAAATTCATTTAGGAACACACGGAGAACCCCAGGGTTGCCTCATTTCCCAGCCCTTATTCTTAACTGCTGCCCCTTATTAAACTGGGGTGGTTTTAAAATGTGGAGGCAACTTGCAGGCATCTGTCTCTAGGGGATTTTGTAAAATACCCACGCCCCGGAACCCTTTCCCTATATTCTGAAATAGTAAATTGTGGTGGGGCCGAGGGATTGGTATTTTTAAAGCCTCTCAGGAAATTTTAACGTTTGCTCGGGTTGAAAACCGTGTCACACTGCTTTTTGGTGGGGCGCCGCTTGCCCAGCTATAATTAGTTCAGTGTTCTTCAAGAAATCTGAATTTTTAACTAGCATACTTACATATGTGTGAAACTTTAAACCATGGTTCTAGACTTGCGGGCCTCAAAAACTTAGCAACAAAAAATAATGAGTTGTTTATTATGACATGTCCTGTGCCATGAGAAGGAGCTGGGATTTTTTTTCCTGAGGACAGAAGGAAATCACTGAAGGACAATAGGGAATGTTCAGGTTCACATTTTAGAAGGAATCAAAAAAAAAAAAATCAATCATGTTTGAGTTATAGTTCAACTGAGAGATGATGAGTCTCAGAGCGGGACACCAAGTGACCGAAGAAAACGACATTTTTTGGTTAACTCTTCCGGGCCGCATGTCCCCTTACCCCTTATACACACGCTTTTTGTCAGATCTTGGAAAACTGGCATAAGCCACAAGAGACAGTGCACAGCGGATACCTGGTGGTCCAATTTTTCACATACAAATAAAAGAAAATCATAGCATTTCAGCATGGAGACGAGCCCACGTTACCTACTTTTTAACCTTCTTCACTCACAATAGAGCTTTATTCACAGTATCTATAAAGGGACCCAGATATCTGCTCCCAACCAATCGAGGTTCGGGTATGTGCTACAATTTCCACGGAGGACACTGCTTCTTCCCTGAAGAACAAACCTACTACAGGCAGTAACTGAACCCAGGAGTCCTGAGCCCGAGGCTGAACATCCAATTGTGTTCCCTTCCTTTATCAAGGCCACACCTGTTCCTAATTGCTTTCTTTATGTCTATTTATATTTTTAGCCTGAAGAAGTACTGAGGGGAATTAATTACAACAGTTAATGTTTCCATTTGAAAGGAGATGATGCTCCATAAGTACTAAATATTATTAAATGTAATGGAATTAAATCGGTTTAAAAGAGACAAATGGTACAATTCCATATTTCATTGATGCCCTGGAAAAGTGCAACACCTCACATTGCATCATCGAGATAAAGTAATGCAGAATAAAAAAAATTCCCCAATCATATGTAAAATGATTTCATTGAGTGCATATCTCACCGATTCCCTAATAAAGCACAGATCTATGTACTACATCAGTAGCTACAGACAAGTTGATGAGGAATGAATTAATTACTCAGTTATCCCAAATGACACTTATTTTACAATATACATGATTTCCATGTTCTTACTAGTCATCTCAGAACTGCAGTAGCTCATTCAGGGAGAAGAATACCATAAAATTGGAAGTATTCACTCCTTGCAGTTAGATATTAATGAGGAGCCCCCCTTCCCCGCCCCATCACTTCGGCTGGCATCTCTCTCTGAGTGCAGAAGATCTATATCCCTGTTTTCTGTTTTGCTCCACATGATACAGAAGCAGAGGCCCTGTACCTTGGCCACATCTCTAAGAATTGCAAACGAACCTCCCAAACGTTGCAATTAGTAAATAACGCATCTGAAGAATAATATTAAAATGTAAGGTAATAGCAAATAGCTAAACTGGGTATAAAAATACGAAATGCAACCGCCTGGTAACCTCTTTTAGACAATCACAGGTGAGCAAAATCACTCAAGTGCCCAAAGATCATTGTCTCCAAGGGCTTTCATCAAAAAGTGGAGGTTCTGAACCGAGGTTAAGCGTGGAGTAGACGGCTTCTGTCCTGGGCTCTGTTAGCTATATACCGTGAGACCTTAAGCAATTTGCTCATCTGAAAATGGGATGGTGCTAGTCCAGATCTCCCGGGGTTGTTTGTGAAGACTGAATGAGGTAATCATGTGAAGTGTTTAGCCTCGTACACGCTAGGCAGTCAGCATTTAGTAAGTGTTAGTCGTGCTACTCTTACACGTTGCTGTACCATAAACATTTCTTTCTGTCACTCAGGAAAAGGAAAGCCAAGGGAAGTGAAGAAATAAGCCCAGGCTCCATAGGTACTCATCTCTTCTTCAGAATCTGAATTTCTCAATTCCCAGAGGTGATGCTACGTCTCAAATACCAAACACTTTTTAGAGTCCTGCTTCAATATGGATATTGGTATTGAATCCAGAAACATGAAGAGGTACTAGAAGAACGCTTCCATTTATCGTAACAATTCAAGTTATTTCTACTAAGAGTTAAGCCACACATTTCAATTTTGGGCGATACTTGCAAACAGAATATGGCTTACTCATCTCAAGGAGAAAACAGTTTTCTGGGGGAAAAGGTTTATTGTTACCTAACCAGGAAAAAAAATGATTTCTGGATTCCAGATTTATGAAAGTATAGATCTGTAGACATCATTTTGAATTCAAATAATCTATAGAGATGGGAAAGGATTATTTTTTTTCCTCCCTGGCATATTTTATTCTGACAGCTAAGTTTAATTTTATGCCATTGCTGGGTACATTTTCATCAGGTGACTTTTACTCTGATGTTTGAAGAATTCATCTACATTCTTCATAACATGACATTATAATTTATTAGCATGCCAATTAAAAACATAATTTATCTATAACCTTCAAGTTTATTATTTATACTGCACCTTCCTAGTAGCTAATAAATCAATTGTAATTGACGTTAATATCAAAAAGCTAAATACCATCTCCTACCATAATCTGAAAATGATGGGCTATGCAAATAGATCTGCCTCTCCCGCTACATATAAAGTTAGAAGAAAAGGCTAATGGGTTAGAAATTTAGAGAAAGATGTGAAACAATATTGTAAATTTTGTAAGTATCTGCCATGTCCAGGGACATCAGCGTTTTTTGTCCCCTCTCATCAATGAGAAGCTGAGCCTCAAAGAGTCTAAGAAACTTACACACTTTAAGCGATGGGGCTGAGACTCAAGCAAGAAAAGCCTGGCTCACCAATCACCCTCCTCCTAATACTTCTCTTCCAACATCACATAAACAAGGTGCATTCCCTTGCTCAGCCTCGCCTCTTATTCACCAATTTTTACCACATCCAAAATAATAAACATCAAAGAGAAAATAAAACTCAGTCTTTGAGTTATATTTCGTTCGATAGTTCATGGATTGTTTACACAAACGAAGAATACATTAAAAATAATACATGCCCTTCTTATCTCCTTTTACATCTTTCTTATGTCAAATGGTGCACATCAACATAAATGAGCCACCACAGGATGGAATCATACCGTGCTTCTTGCCCTAGCTAATATTTATTTGCACATTAAAGATCTCATTACTGGCCCAAATTGGCTTTTGAATGTGTGCTCCTTACCAGGGCCAGAGTTTACAGCCTTGCTGGGAGAACTGTGCTAATGGGTTCTTTTATCTTCAAAAAGGCCCAGAACACAGGCTGCTGGAATCCCTGAAGTCTCCCTGGGTCCAGTGTAACCACGGCTGCTTCAACAACAACTTCTTGGCAAGAAGACGCTATATGGAACACCCCAAGAGAGGCTCTCTTTTCCCGGTCTTTGTCAATCTTTCAAGAATTACAAATCCAAGTTTTAAGAAGTCACACATCGTAAAGACAAGCAAAACACATGCATAAAAATAACCAGAAAAGTAACAATAATGCGAATAATGATAAAATGTTGGGAGATATGGGAACCATAAATGAGCATATTAATCTTGTACCATTGTAAGGTCACACAAAATTCATTTTTTTATAAATTTATTTTTTATTGGTGTCCAATTTGCCAACACATAGAATAACACCCAGTGCTCATCCCATCAAAGGGCACACAAAATTCAGTCAAATTGAACTTGACACAGAGAAAAATAAGCAATGATTTGACAGTACAACATTGTTTTCAAATAATTATGGCATAATCCACAAGAAAAAATAAGCACTTTTGGCAGACTACGTTCATGTTTGGTTCTCATTTTATGCATGTGCAGACTTAAAAGACAGTTTCAGTTGTACGGTGAAATTTCCAAAGAGGTGATCTATAAATGCAACTAATACTTTTTTTTTCCCCCTTTTCTAGGAAGTTAAGATTTCTTCAAAGAGTGTTTTCAAATAGCTCCCTGCTCTGACTCAATATGATTTTAATTAAAATAATGATACCAGAAAATACAACAAAGAGTCATATTCTACTTGAAACACTTCTTTTTCTAGAGCACGTCATTTTCCACACCCAAACTCTTCCTCTCTTCTGCTGATGTGCCTACCTTTTCCAGAACTCAAAGGCTGGAGTTCCCACAGTGGTCTCCTCAATCTTCTGTCGCTATTCACACTTTTTTTTAGGTGATCTCATCCTATCTTCATGGTCAGTGACACAAAAATGTGCATGTTTAACGAATGACCTTCCTCTAGATCCCTAACCTCATATACCCAATATTCCCCTTGACATTCCCACATGCATATTTCAAAGAAACCTCAATGCTACCATGAACAGAGTTCTCCATACCTTGAACTCTTCCCTACTGATAACTTGCTCCTCACTTAGTAAATGGTAATATCATTTACCCACTTGCTCAAAGCAAAAACCAACAAGTCCTCCTTGACCCTTTTTCTCATAAGTCCTACATCCAAGTGGAAAAAAGTGTTGGCTTGTTCTCTCAACAATATCCCTAAACTATTCTAGTTTCTATCTCCCTTGTGACTCAAATCCTCAGACCAATGAAATATCATCCCTTGACTAGACCACATAGGAGTCACCTAAATGATCTTCCCTTTCTACTCTTACCTCCCTAATGTCCACTCTGCATATTGTAAACTGGGTGATCATTTCAATTAAAAAAAAAAAGAAAAAGAAATATATATGCTTCTGCCCCTCACTTAAAACTCTTTAATACCCGTCCATCACATTTAGAATTTAAGCTCAATTCCTTATCTCAGTCCACAAGCATCTGTTACCGACTTTGGTCGTATACTCCAACCTCATCTCATACTATTCTACTTCTAGCTCACCACTCTGCAGCCACCCTACATTCCTTTTAGAATAAAGCAAATTCACTGTATTTCCTGCTAAAGGCATTTCCATTAGTTCCTCCAAGGCTGGTTTTTCATCATTCACACATTGGCTTAAAAAAAAAATCACCAATTCTGTGACAGAGGTAACTAACTATATTCACCATGGTGAACATTGAGCAATGTATACAATTGTTGAACTGCCACGTTGTGCACTTGAAACTACTATAACCTTGTATGTCAATTATATTTCCTTATTTTTTTTAGAAAAAAATCACTAATCAGCAAAGCTTTTCCAGACAACCCAAATAAGTTTAATCATCGAAAATTCCATATTAGATCACTGTTTCATCTTATTTTCTTACTCCCCAAGCCTCAATACTATAGCATGAGCTTCATGAGAGTACAGGACTTATCTGTCTTTGCCAGTCTTTACCTCAGCATCTGGAAGAGTATCTTACCAAAATTAAGTGCCATGTAATAAATTGATGAATGGGAGAATGGGTGATTGGCAAAGAACATAGCAGTAATACAATGGATTTCTATCTTCTAGATTCTGGACAGGAAAGGTAAAATTCAGAGGATATCTTCTGTCCTTTGGATTACTCTGGGATTCAGGATGAGTGTCTGCAGATCAATTTCATGTCAAAATGGTACAGAGCTTTTGATAGAGTGGTCATTCTAATATCGTTTCATTCAAAACCTAGTTGCTCACATGAATGCCAAATAATCCCACTCCTTATCTGGGTCAGAATTGGACTTATTCAGACATACAAGGCATTTAATAGATGTTTATTGAATGACAGTCTATTTTTCATGTATTGGGTTGAATTGGGTAAATATAAATATGGTTAAAACAAAGCCCCTTTTCTCAGATCTCACACTCTAATGGGAGTGGCAAAAACAATCAACAGAATATAAATATTTCACCATAGTAAGTAAAATTATATTTCGGGAAATGTTATGCAGCCCACAGGGTGACTATCAGAGAAGGTCTCTTTTGAAGAAGTGAAGACCGGATCTAATTGTCAAAGCCACATAAAAGTTAGCTGAGAATCCCGAAAAATAGAATCAGGGATAGCGGCAACCAAAGAAAAGTGTTAGATCACCAAAGCCTGTAAGTAGACGGGTGTAGACAGAGTCTGCACAGCACAGCGTAACGGTGAAGAGCAGATGCTCTAAGATCAGGCAAAGGGAGGTTCACATTCCAGCTTCACTATACTTGAGTCCTATGTCTTTGAGAAAGTTACTTACTGTCTCCTTCTACTAAGAGAACAATCAAGGCTTTGAGAGCATTGCCCTCACCTCAGAAGAGCATTGAGAGGTTGGAATGGGACAACAGCAGGTACAAAGCACGTAACATCCATGTCCATAATGTAACCAATAAATGCTACCAAACAAAATGCACAGAGTGACAAGAAATGAGCTAAAATAGTTGAAAGTTGTTACGAAAGAATCTAGAATTCTTGCTGACTCTAGGCTAAGACATTTTTAACAAAAAAATAATCCTCTATTCGAAGGGTTCAGTTTTTCCTTGCTAAAACACTGCTGGGGGAGAGGCCACTGTCCCTTTGATACACAGTATGGTGGTCTATTGCCTTGGAAGCTGTGTTACCTTTTCCAAATTATTGAAGTTCCCTCTCTTTCTTCTTTTTTAAAAATTAATTAATTAATTTATTTATTTATTTATTTATGATAGACATAGAGAGAAAGAGAGGCAGAGACACAGGAGGAGGGAGAAGCAGGTCCATGCAGGGAGCCTGACATGGGACTTGATCCCGGGACCCCAGGATCGCGCCCTGGGCCAAAGGCAGGCGCTAAACCGCTGAGCCACCCAGGGATCCCCTCCCTTTCTTCTTTTAAAACAAAAATGAGGTCAGTAGCTTGCTTACTCGGTAATAAGGATTAAATATAGCAAATACAGTAATTAATTATATTAAATGAATCCAATATATATCAAGCACTTATACTTTAAAAAAGCATGATATCTCTAAATGCACAATAAATAAGAGAAATGTACCAGGCAGGGTTATAACTTCCTCATTTCCTAAAGAAGGATTCTCAAATTCCAGAAGTCTTTCAATAATACAAGAACAAAAACTCAAGTAAAAGCATATGTGTATATGTACACACACTTATATATATTATATGTACATAAGCATACATTGTTATATATTTATATATGTTTATTATGTATTTATAGTTCATATTTAATTTTATATACATATAAAATTAAAGTTCTACCAATGGCAAAGGGAGGACAAAAAAAAGTTCAAAAAATAGGTTTAAAAAACAGCAAGTCCGTCAGATTTATTCCCACGGAGGACTGGACATCATTGTTCACTAGGAATAAAAATCTGGCTTTCGAGTCTAACAGTCTGCGTATGAATGAGATTTTTATTCCTACAGGCAATGTGATATTAGCAACTTCTTAGGCTTTCTGAGCATTTTTGAAATTACTTTTAAAGAAGACATGAAAATACCCACCTGACAGGATCCTTGTAAAGATTAAATGCAACAGTACATGAGAAATGTGCTCTACTTTGTTAACCGAATTTGCATTTAAACCACCATAAAATCAGTTTCCCCATTAAAACTGTTGTCACTGCTCCGTGGCAGGTGGTAGGTGGCCTGGTCCTCTGGCCTCCATCAGTCCTGCCAAACAGTCCATTTCATTATGTACGTAGGTGCAGGACAGAGAGTCAGAGATTCGGGTTTTGCCAGCCCCTTACGCCACCATACTTACTCCCAAAGGTCACCCAAACTCACAGGCAGCATAAATCCCTGGGATCATCCCTCCTCCAAGGTGAGCCATGAAGGCCAAATTTGCTGAAGAGTTAACACATTGAGAACAGAAACAGTCAGGAAGCTGACGAGGTCTAACACCTTCTTCAGGAATTCCAAACTCAGGGAGTCATCTGCAAAGGCTGAATAATTTGCTTCAAGGAAAAGTAGTTATTCCAAGACACTGAGGGGAAACCAGAAATGAGCAGCTGGTGTGAATCAAGAGAACTCTTGCTAAAAGGTGGTAAAGCGAGCTGTTTACAGAGAACGAGGCTTTTCTAACAGCTTTCTCAGGCATGGTGATTCTGTTTTGTTTTGTTTTGTTTCATTATTTCCTCCTATTTTTCTTCTAAATCCTCTGGAAGGCTGGAGAATGAATGGCTGTAAAATGTGAAAAGAAACGCCACTGAATCAAAGGATGCTTTTGTGATTTCCCTTCATTTTAATAAGTCACAGGCAGAATGGATTTCAGCATCTTCAAAATCACTGCCTGTCAAAGGATTCTCAAAAATTTGAGGCCATTTTATTACTTTGAAGCCCCTACCACCTACGGTGCATCCCTAATATTCACACGTGTGTTCTCGCACACAAGCACACACACCCGGCTGATGTTTCAGCTGAAGGCTGAACCATCAAGCCAGCACAAAGGCCTGCCTCACCGTTTTGAACCAGGTACAAGAACTCCAACAGCTGATGCTTGTTCAAGCATCTGTTTTCTCTGAAGTAGGCAGGTACCAGCATCCTTATTGACTGGACTAGAAGCTAAGGTTTGAAAGGGACACTGTCTGGTACACGTAAGTACGTACAGCGTATCGGTTTTCTTCCACCTTTACCTCTCACACAAATTAGCCCTGTTGGCCCTAAAGACAAGATGCAATTTAGGGAGAACAAGGATTATTCTGAGGTTCAATGCCACTAAGTAATTTGCCCAAGGAGGCACGGCCTATAAATGCTATCTGCAGACTCTAGATCTTGACAATTTGGTATCTCTTAATATACACGAGTTGAACTGAACGGCAAAACTTCTCTTGTCGGATGGTACAAAAAAATCTTAGGTGAAGAATTCAGAGAGGAGAAGACAAGTGATTGATCATCTAGGTGAAATCTAGAATCAGACTATAGGGTAAGATCGACCAACTTTCATTGTCTATTTCCCAGATAAGTGCTCGACTCTATTTACTGGGTGAAATATTCCACAGGGATTGAATCAGTCTTTCCACTTGTTTACTGAGTATTCTCTTGCTAGGGGGTTTGAAATAGCTCTTTGTTTCTTAAAGCCATAAATTTCAAGATTGCTCAAAAACAGTATCACTACAGTATCAAAACAACTCCAAACCATCACTTATTTCCCATACAGAAATACTATTATAGATATTATTTCTAAATTGAAGCATATTTGACTTTAGGCTTGAGTATGATTATTATTACAATGATTATGAGGAAACAGGTGAATGTGACTTTTCTGTAAGGTATTAAGGATTTTTTGTAAATATTTAAACAGTATGAATAAAAAGCGTATTGAACGTGTCAAGGAAAATGCTGACCATTCCCCAAGCACATATTTTTGTAACTGTACCGTTCAAGGATAGATTCAGCTCCTTTTTAGTCATACAGATGCAATAAACATATTATTTCCCTATTATTTCCAGAGGAGTTGCATACAAGGATGATGAGTAAAACAAGGCCCCTGCCTTCAAGGAGTTCTCATTCTGGGTTGAATTCTCTTCTCCTGAAATACATGATTCAGTAGAAAATAAAAGTGGAATAGAATTTGAGGTTCAGGTATTATAAATCTGGGAGAAAATACATCACATTTTTCCTCTAAATGAAGTAACATACTCCTATTCAGACTTGATATATGGGTATACTTTTTTTTTCTTATTCTACATATTTATTTCAATTCATTCATTAAAAAGCTTTACTCATTACTCCAGAGTCTTACAAATTATGTCTATGATTAAGATAAATGTCAAACAGTGTTAAAATGTACTTAAATTTCAATACGGAATCAGTATTGGTCAACTTACAAGGCTGTTGCACTTCTGTTCTCAAATAACAGATGTCACAAGGAAAGGAAAATAATCCAAGGACATGTTCATCTGATGAAATTAGTATTATAGTGAGGCAGTCAGGCAAACCAAGTGGTTGAAAGCACGGAGGCTCCTGCTCACATGGACTTAACAGTTTCCATTCAATCTTCCCTGTCCACACGCTCGTCCTGGCTATCAGGTCATTAAGAACCACGCTTGGATAACGACAATGTCATGAGAAAGCCGCGTGATAATTACTGGAAATCAGTACTGACCAAGTGAGCTAGGCTTCATGACATCCCATTGGGGGAAGATCTAAGAAGATGTTTGGGGAGAGCAGACACTGTAAAGAAAAACGTAATAAAACAGGGAGGCATCAAGATGTGTAGGAAAGAGTTAAGCTTTCTATAAGAACTAGCTTCTGAGAATTTCAGATCTCTTGATTTTCTGATAATTCTGATTAAATCATTTAGATCTCGAAAACTCACAAAATTGAAAGAAGCACCCAAAAGGGGTCTAGAATATAGCCAGAACTTAACAGGTAGCACAGTGCCTCTCTAACAGTGGACATGCTATTCACTCATTATTCACCAAATATTCCCAATGTGTAACCATAATACAGCTGGGGCTCCAAGTGGCATAGAGCCTATCTCGTGCTGAGTGAAACAGTCAGCAGTCCAACCACAGGTAGCAAATGCATATTTTTAATCCCTCTCGAGAATATGCTACAGATAAGAGTATGTTCTAGTTGTTCAATACAGCATCTTTTTAGACAAATTCTTTCCCCTCTTGATATTTTTGACGAAAAGTGGGGTAGGGGATTATACTCCTTCCATGGAGAAAGTGGTTGTTTTTAGAAATAATCTTAAGTACAAAAAGTAATCCAAATTTTGGGGAGAAAAATATATCTGCTATTTAGACTTTATACCTAATTTGGAGATACACAAATCAGCCTGTTAAAAGTTCTGAGCTCCTTCAGCAAAGAGACATGTTGAAATATAATGAACTCATGGGTTTTGTGGTCAACAGTGGGACTATTTCACGTGACACGTATTAATACCTCACAGGATGCAGTTAGGGACATGTTAGAGCTAAGACAGCTCAAGCTCAGTGAACCTCAACATCACACTGGTGCCTTGCTACCGCCTGGCTTTTTACAGCATGTACAGGCTGAATAATCCTGAAATCAAGACAGCCAGGGACCTGTAAATGAGGTTGTAGAGCAAAATTATTGATAAAGCACATTCTGTCTATAAAGGATGAGCCCAGCACACTCCCTGGTAAGTGATACAGGTTGTAATACAGAAGGCAAGACCTTTTGATCCCAAATGGATTTTTTTTCCCTCTTTGACTTCTGTGTTGAGAGAAGGTAGTAAAGATAAGACAGGGAATAGGATATTTTTAGCTGAGAAATAGCTCTTCATAAGAAAGACACCTTTAGGGAAATATTGCAGGTGGGAGCTAGATGTACTCTATTTAGCAACTGCGCATAGAAGTTCAATACTTGTTTGTTGAGTGAATCGATGTCAAAAAGATTAAATGACATGAGTGCAGAGTACCATGAGGAGTGTGACTGGGTGTCTATTCCCCCCTATTGCTTTTGATTCAAATGGCTTAGTGCCAAAAATGATCATACAAAGAAATACAGCATCAAGATGTGAGATTGCTTTTTTTCTTATTTTCTTCCCCAACACCAGTTGAACTATAATTTCTTATTCTTTAAATCTTTTTCCACTAAAACTCCACACTCCAGTCTTTGGCTTATTATTATTATTATTATTATTATTATTACTTTATTAACAGAAATATATTTGAATGAGTGCTTCCTTTGTACTGGACATCATGCTAAGCAATATACCTATACCTCGTTTAATCCTCTCAATACACCTGTGAGAGACTGCATATTGTCCTCTTTTCACACTTGAGATATATGGAACTCAAAGAAGTTAAGTAAATTGACTTAGATCATTCAACTAGTGTGGAAAAACTGGGATCCAAAATCAAAAGGTCCTGCTTATCTCCTCCACTGAGCCTCACATCATTCTATACTGAAGCTAAAAGCCAGAAAGAGCTTCTAAACCCCCATTATCCTTTAACCGCGGCACCTTTAGAGGAACGTTAACAATTCCTACCATGCCTATCGCTCCTCCTTTTCTCTTTACTCCTTTAAAGGGATATGATTTCCCAAAGAGCCACTGTGCTATGCAATAGAATACTGCAGGTCCCTCACAAGAGGAAATGCATTTCCAATTTAATAATGGAAGTCGATGGGAAATGGGATTTGCTTCACAGGAATTTGCCAACTTTGCTGGAATTCATTCATTGCATAACCTAGTAGAAACCTTTGATGTAGAGAGAAATTGAATAAACCCCAAATCAGTTACTGAATATTATTAGACACCCTGAAGGCAGTGGCCATGTCTTCTTGTTCATCTGTGTGGTTTCCAAAGCAGAGTTCTTTAGAGCTGATGTTTAATAAGTATCTGGTGAAATAAAATGTCTTTTTTGAAATTTGTGGAAGTTGTTCTCATTAATAGGAGTTAAAATAAGCCAATAAACTATAATTTCTTGTATGAGCTGATTACACAGAAATAAAATACATGTACCACAGCTGAAGAATACCACAGGGGAATTCCATTCAATAATTAATTCAAAAATAAATATATTTTGAGCTCCCTCACTGTGAGGTAGCAAAGCTATAATGGTGAACACCAAGAAAATAATAATGCACAGTTTGATTTGGGGGACAGACTTATGGTTTTACTTATATGTGTGTTTATTTTTGGCATTTGTGTTGTTACCTATTATAAAAGATAAGTATGGGAGATCATGTGAAAATGAATAAAGACACTTGGCTTCACGGAGGGGTATTAGGGAAGGTTTCCCAAGTGAAATAAATATTTAAATGAGATTTTCAAAAAGGCTAGAAGTTAAGAGTCGGGAGTTGGGATAACATAGGAAGTGAATTCAAGATAGAAAAAAAAACAGCCTATGGTTTCACTCATACAGGGAATATAAGAAATAGTGAAAGGGGAGGGAAACTGAGTGGGAAAAATTAGGGAGGGAGACAAACCACAGAGACTCCTGACTCTGGGTAATGAACAAGGGGTGGTGGAAAGGGAGGTGGGCGGGGGGACAGTGTGACTGGGTGACGGGCACCGAGGGGGGCACGTGGCGGGATGAGCACTGGGGGTTATACTGTATGTTGGCAAATCGAACTCCAATAAAAACAAATGAAGAAAAAACAGCCTATATAAAAACCCAGAGAAAACAACCCATGTAAACATTAAGAAATGAAAAGAGGCCAGAATGGAGAGACACGGATACCGCTGAGGAGGGTGCGCGGTGCACAGAAGGCTGAGGGGGCAAAATCGTGCAATGGCTACTAGATCCTCAGGATTTAATCTCCTGTAAGCAATGAAAAATAACTGATGGGTAGTGTCCTGCATGGTCTTTCCAAAATGCAAATCAAATCGCATCACCTCTATGATTAAGTGTAATGTACAGATGGGGAACCGGGGCCGTCGGACAGAAGGAAATAACCTGGAACACTTTCTCAACAATTCCACTAGGCTAAAATCTTTTCCTAGCAGAGTTCCCATAACTCAGGAGGGCACGTTGCTAAGTTGGTTGTCTACTTCTCATCTATCCACTATGGAGAAAGGAGGTGTTTAAGAAAAGGCAGCCCCGGTGGCCCAGTGCTTTAGCGCAGCCTTCAGCCCAGGGCCTGATCCTAGAGCCCTGGGATCGAGTCCCACCTCGGGCTCCCTGCATGGAGCCTGCTTCTCCCTCTGCCTGTGTCTCTGCCTCTCTCACTCTCTGTGTCTCTCATGAATTAATGAATAAAATCTTTTAAAAAATTAAAAAAAATGTGTGTGTTAAGAAACAACACATGTTGACAAGGATGTGGAGAAAAAAGGAACCGTCGTGCACTGTTGGTGGGAATGCAAACTGCTGCAACCGCTCTGAAAACGGTGTGGAGGTTCCTCAAAAAGTTCAAAATACAACTACTCTATGACCCAGCAATCACACTGCTAGGTATTTACCCGAAGAACACAAAAACACTAATTCAAAAGGATGTATGCACACCTATGTTTATAGCAGCATTATTTACAACAGCCAAATTTTGGAAGCAATCCAAGTGTCCATCGCCTGACGAACGAATAAAGAAGATGTGGTATGTGTATGCAATGGAACACGATTCAGCCATAAAAAGAATGAAATCTTGGGGCGCCTGGGTGGCTCAGTCAGTTTGGCGTCTGCCTTCAGCTCAGCTCATTATCTCAGGGTCCTGGGATCAAGCCCCACATAGGGCTCCCTGCTCAGCGGGGACTGTTCCTCCCTCTGCCCCTTCCCACTGCTCATGCTCACTCTCTCTCTCTCTCTCATTTTCTGTCTCTCTCTCTCTCTCTCAAAAAAAAAAAAAAATCCTAAAAAAAGTATGAAACCTTGCCATGAATTGAACTAGAGAGCATAATGCTAAGCAAAATAAGTCAGTCAGAGAGAGAAAAGTGACATATGATTTCACTCATATGTGGAATTTAAGAAACAAAAGAAAAGAGCAAAGGAAAAAAAGAGAGAGAAACAAAGATACAGACTCTTAACTATAGAGAACAAACTGATGGTTACCAGAGGAGAGTTGGGGGGGGGGGATTGGGTAAAATAGATGATGGGGATTAAGGAGGGCACCTGTCATGATGAGCATCCGTGTTATATGGAAGTGTGAATTACTAAGTATACACCTGAAAGTAGCAGAATACTGTATGTTAACCCTACTGAAACTAAAATTGAAAAGAAAAGAAAAAAAAAGAAAAGAAAGAAAAGAAAAGGAAAAGAAAAGAAAGAAAAAAAAAGAAAGAAAAGAAAAGGAAAAGAAAAGAAAGAAAAGAAAAGAAAAGAAAAGAAAAGGAAAAGAAAAGAAAGAAAAGAAAAGAAAAGAAAAGAAAAGAAAAGAAAAGAAAAGAAAAGAAAAGAAAAGAAAGAAAAGAAAAGAAAAAGATGGGAAGTTTGTCCCTCTTGGTTACACATCCTCTTCTCTACTCAAGAGCTCAAGTTAAAACAATTTCTCCCGTTCCACGGCCAACACCGACCGTGACACTAAGCTTTCTACAAGGACGAGGAGAAGGCTTGAAACATCTCTGTATCCCTAGTCCTTAGGACTAAACTCGTGTCATGATAAATGCTCTAAACGAATCTGCACGACAAAAATACTTCTGAGAATCAGTTTTAACTCCCATAACTAACTGATTGTTATAAATTTGGTCCCAGTTTTTAACTATGGGAAGTGAAACGTCTAAGCAGAAACGCATGTGTTTTTAATTATGAACTCTTTTGGGGGGCAACAGTAGTAAAAGCTAACGCGTAAGGAGCTATCACTGTATTTCACCCATAACTTTCACTGTATTTCAACAATAACTTCCTAAACTGGTCACTGGCTCCCTTTCACAGTTGAGGAAGTGAAAGAGAATTAGGGAAATTAGGAAACCAAGCCCGCAGGGGCTAAGAAGTGGAACTCCACCTGATAAAGACCATGCTATCCTGCACCGCAGGATGTTCACGTGCACAGAACCCAGTGGACTCCAGTTTGCCATTCCGATGTCCTAGTATCAAAGACAGGACCTTCATGTACTGTCTCACATTGCCTTCTTCTATTTTGTGGTTACCATTGCCTAGGTTTGGGGCTTTTTGTTTTTGTTTTTTGACTGACAGCTTAAGAGAAAGATTTAACCATAAGGTGACTGCAAAGCGGCTGCAAGGAAAGACCTATGGTTAACTTGGGATTGGAGAATCCTTGCGGGGAGAGTTGTTTGATATTCTGTAGGAGGTCAGACCGTCTCCAGTTACAGCACTAGTACCTTGTAATGATGTGTCTCAGGAGGCTCCTTGAAGACCCCAAATTATTGGACTCCGTGGCAAATACGTAAATACTGAAAGCGCCATTTGACCGATAAACGCCCAAATAAGCATAGTGCTGTTACCAACGCGGCCGTGCGACACAGAGCAGACGCTAGCCCACGTTCAAGCCCGCAAGTAGAAATGAGTCCTGTGTTAGGGAGCACTGAAGCCTCTTTCTCTACGCCAACACCATTAAGCATGGGAATAATTGCACATGCTCACTTAAGCTAAATTTGTGCTCAAATATTTACTTGAACACTAATAAATATTCAAATGGATAAAATGCGTTTGATTTTCTCTAATACACACGTCCAAATGTGTACTTTAATCATTAGATGGACATCGTCAATCCTGTAAATTAGTTGCCGGAAAGGAATACGTGAACATACACACGCATCCACGCACGTCCACACGTGCAATCACACACGCAAACACTCTTTAACTATAAATACCTACACTCTGAAACTTAAAAACAATATATCTAATTTGATCCTATTCCTTGAAAGTCTTCACTGCACAACAGAAGTGTTTGTTTACTTTGTTCTAAAGCAGGCAAGACAGCCTTGGAAAAAGCAGAAGCCGCACACAGCAAAATCTTAAGGTAAACTTAGCGAAAATGTCTGGGCCGGACTCAAATAATCACTAGATTCCAAGAAAATTCATCTTGGAAAAAGGGAAGGAGAGGAGGTAAATTTGCATTGTGTTTTATTATATTCTTTAATGTTATCTAATTTCCAAACAGCAGACCCAAGGTAATGCAAATTCTATTTTATGAGGGCAAATTAAGCCTAGTTTGCATAAGCACAAAGCAGTATCTATTTTTACAGTAAAAATACCAAGTCCCTGAACAGCATTTTTATGACGCCGCTTAACAAGTCTGTACTTCCTTGGCAAGAAGAAGTTATTTTACTTCTCAAGTGAAAAACAGAAAAAGAAGAAAGAGGGGGGAAGAGAAGAGTAGAAGCTAAGCGAGATGCTCAGTTCTATACAACCCATTCCGATTTCAATAGTGTTTTCACTGGGATTGGTTCTTTCTCACCGTGTGCCCCCAGGAACAGACGCGAGTACCTGAGGCGGGAGGTCCAGCCTACAGGGCGGGGTGGGGGGGGGGGACCCTGACAGCAGCACGTGACACGAGGGCCCGCATTCTCTCTCCCACCCACTTTCATTCCACTCGTGGCCCAAACAGTCCACGTTCCTGGATCCGTTCTCACGCGAGTAAGTGTGGAGGAGTCAACGTGGGTGTTTAATACAACACACACACTCCATGGGAAACATGGGGCGAGCTGGGGAATCTAGTATTTGTGACTTTCAGAGTAAATTAGGTGTTAATGTACTACCCTGCCCGGCACATCGTTTCAGCAGAAGCAAGTTAGTGGAAGTGGTTAAATGTTCAAAATTAGGTCTTGGCCAATTGATTCTTAATTACACAATCAGAGACTCAAGAGATCCAAGTTAATAGTCCTTTTCTCCACCCCTTAGACATACAGACACACGCGCACAGGCGCACACGCACGGCCCTTGAAAGGTTCTAGCGGCTCTCAGGAATCAAAGCACATCCTGGCACTATTTGTCTAAGAATAAAGCTTCAAATGTCTAAGCAAGACCACCTACAGACTATCTGATTGTTCCCTTCAAGGAAGCCGGAGAGAATGTCGATTTAAGAGCCACTAGCAGCAGCTAAGTGTAGTTTAAAAGGAACACATCGGAAACCCTCCCTATCTGTCAGGTTCACCGTTTCTGTGAAAAAGAACACCCGTTAATGTGACTTCAAGAGACTCCAGACTATTTAAGTAGCCATTCAGCACAGGCGCAGAGGAGGAGAGCACAGGCTGTAAGGATGGAAACGGATGGACTCACTCAAACACGCGCGAAGGACCTTATGCAGGTACCTGAAGGCAAGCACGCACACGCTCACCTGTGCACACACATCCACCTGCTCTGTTCTAGCCACAGGCTTCTGAGCACGGCAGATCTCCTGGTGGCGCAGACCCCTTCCACTTGCTATTTCCTCGGGGCATGAAATGCTTTCCAAACAAATCTTCACTTGGCTGGTTTCTTGCCCTTCAGCATACGGTTGGAAGATTACCCCACCTTTGCTGACCACCATCTTTAAAATCATCTTTTCTTCCTCTTCCCCTTCAATTTGGCCATGTCTTCTCCTTTACCTTTCTAGTTCCAGAACCTAGCACAGTGTCTGCCTTATTGTAGGCACTAATTGTACAATTTTCTGCTAATATTAGGTGCTCTACTCAATGAGGAACTCCGCTTGGGTAAATGATGGCAACACATGCCAGAAGGGAACTGTGCACCGACTACATAATACGTTGGTCTAGGGACTGACTAGGGTATGCAGAGATCAAACAGCCTCCTGTGTTGTGGGAGAGGGTGAGAAACCTGAGCAAACTACGTGGATGGGAAGAGATAGAGGAAGATGGGACATTAAGGAAATCTGGAAAAGGAAAACCAAGCGAGTCTGCTCGAGGCAGGGAAGATTCCAGAGGCTGTAGATAGCTCAGGTGGGCCCTGAGAGACTGAGTTAAGTAAAAGAGTGCTTGAAAGTGCTCTCCAGACTAAAGAAAAGCAAGTATGTAAGTCTGAAGTTATGAGAGTTCTTGATCTAGTTGAAAGTTGGATTTCTCTGTAAGTGCAGTGATATGTGGGAAAGCAGCTGAACAAAGCAGGGCTGTATCAATATAAGAAAGCAGTGTCGTCACATTCATCCGTAATAGCAACACGATAATAATCTAAGATCCTTACGACTCAGCTCTGTCCATTTGTCAGATTTACCACCATTGCTGTTTACCCAGCATTCCATAGTGAAGGAGGAGGAGGAGGAGGAGGAGGAGGAGAAGAAGAAGAAGAAGAAGAAGAAGAAGAAGAAGAAGAAGAAGAAAAGAAGAAGAAGAAGAAGAAGAAGAAGAAGAAGAAGAAGAAGAAGAAGAAAGAAGAAAAGAAGAAGAAGAAGAAGAAGAAGAAGAAGAAGAAGAAGAAGAAAGAAGAAAAGAAGAAGAAGAAGAAGAAGAAGAAGAAGAAGAAGAAGAAGAAGAAGAAGAAGAAGGAGGAGGAGGAGGAGGAGGAGGAGGAGGAGGAGGAGGGGGAGGAGGAGGAGGAGGAGGAGGAGGAGGAGGAAGGGGAGGAGGAGGAGGAGGAAGGGGAGGAGGAGGAGAAGAGGGAGGAGGAAGGTTAAGAGCATGGACTCTGGAGTCAAAATACTTTGCGCAAATCTCAGTTGCTCCCTTGGTCTAAGACACGGGTCTAGAGAGTAACTCAGGCCCAATGTCAGTTTCTTCATCCAGGACAGAGATTATTCATAAACCTTCAGAACCACCTTATGAAGGGAGAGAGTGCACAGGGAAAGGTTTGCACAAGGAGTGCCCTATAGTACCTCGTAACAACGACTGTCACTCTCCTCCAACACCTTCGGTACCCCGCAGACACCTGAGCTTCTCCACCAAGAGCACTATTTCAGAGACAATCTGCTTCTCTACTCAGCAGAAGGCTCTCCCCAGTCGGAGTCCAGCCATTTCTTTCCAGCTGCATCTCCTCTCCGGTCAGTATGACCCCCAGGCCATTCCCTGGACTACAGCCTTAATGACCACTGGGAACCCCCAGGCACAGCCTCTTCACAACTCTTAGCATTCACACCTATTGTCTGCTCTCTCTACCCGAAGTCCTTTCTCTCATTTGGCCTGATTTCCTTCAAAGACCAATGGCATTATGACTGGTTCCAGAAATTCTTCTCTGACCACTGGCACCTCCCACCTCTGTCTGATTTAAGTGCCTCTACTCTGTGCCTCTTCACAGGCATCTCTCATACAGGAAAAGTCATGGTCTCCTAGAGCTACTGGTTTCTATATCCACATGCCTGGCTGCAAGGCCAGCTATATAATTTGCGGTGCCTTGTGCAAAATGAAAATGTAGAAAAAGGGCAGGAAGAAAGTGTCACTTAGGTACTAAAATATAATAAAGTGTTTTCCATTCTCCCACGTGACTCTTCCACTTACGTGCATGCTCCTTTGTCTCACTGGATTTCACGTACAAAAATTAAGAATTTCCAGACAACAACAGCAGAGCAGTACTCCAGCCATGGGGATCTTCTGAGCAGCAGATGCCCATGCAATCCCACAACTTGCACACACAAGGAGCCAGCTCTGTCTCTCTAGAATATGAATTCCCAGGACATAATGGCCATATTGCTTTTTTTTTTTTTTTTTTTTTTTTTTTGTCTTCAGCACAGAGCCTATCACATTGTAGCATGCAATGAATGTTCAAAGATGATTTTTCTTAACAGTGCGGCATAGTATAAAGGACCTATAACCTAGGGTTCAAAAATACTCCAAAGTTGAAAGAAACACAATATAAATAACTGAAGAAATGGATGAATTGCTGCTAATCCAGACTGTTGTTGTTGTTTTTTAAGCCAGTCGGCTCACCTGTTTTTCTCCTTCCCTGCATCCTCTGTCCTTCACTATATCCATCATCAATCCCAGCCTTGAGTGACTGGATCCCCATGGTCAAGCTGAGCAATACACTTCTTATTTTTAAAACTATATTGCCAGAGCTCTCTGTGCTAGCTTTAGCATCATTCACCCCATTTTGCTCTCTTTCCTTTTCCATAGTTTCTGATAATTTGCATTCCTTAAAGTTCTAAGAGGAAAGTTCAAAGAAGATCAGAGTAGTGTCCTAAGTGGCCTCCCTGCTTCTACTCCTACCTCCCCCTGTAGTCTATTCCTCCCAAAGAAGACAGAATGGGGGACGCCTGGGTGGCTCGGTGGTTGAGCGTCTGCCTTTGGTCCAGGGTGTGATCCTGGGGTCCCGGGATCGAGTTCTGTGTCGGGCTCCCTTGATGGAGCCTGCTTCTCTGTGTGTGTGTGTCCCTCATGAATAAAGAAATAAAAACTTAAAAAAAAAAAAAAAAAAGAAGACAGAATGGTCTCCCAAGAAAACATAAATACTCTTTCACTCCAGTCTCCACACTGATGTTACTGCTTCTCAGAGGGATCCCCCAACTGTATTCCTCTCTTCATCTCCTAACCCTGCCTTATACGGAGCACATAAGTAAATGAGTATGGTTCTCTTCCATTCAAATGTAAATTGTTTCTTCCACGCCCTAATCTTGTTAGGTAAGGCAGTCTCCTGCACTGCAACCGGAGCAGGGCCTAGCAAAGAGCAGAAACTCAGTATGTCATCGTTGAAAGCGAGAAAAATACAAATCCTAAGTGAGCAGGTCTCCCTAAGAGTGGTGCAGCATTGAATCCTCAATGGAGGTGGGGAGAGAAAGAGACAGGAGGATGTCCCGAGACTGTGCTACTTGCAGCCTTTCGTGCTCCCATCACATGATGTGCAAGCACCTGCTGCTGCGGGAGAGCTCGGAGCATGTCTGCTGCAGGCCCAGGTAGCCTGGGGCTGCTGGACTGAAGGGGGGCTTCACACACCGTTGGACTCAAAGGACTTTGCCTTAAAATAACTGCTTTCTCCTTTCCTTCCCAAGTTGAACATGTGCTGTTACTTGTGTTTGGGAGAGAAAAAGTATGGTATAATGTGCTAAAGTGAGACACTGGTATAAAATTGTGTAAGACAGAATTAAGTCTTTCTTCTCTCCCAATCCCCACTCCCATAAAGAGTAGGTTTCTGAAGATCAGGGCTGTTTTGTATCTTGCACGCCCTGCGTTACTAAGGAAAACTGATTTTTCCCCCAAAGTGAAGAGCAAAGTAGGCAGAGGGAAAGGAATGGGGGAGGGGGGGCAGATCCAGGAAGCTGGCCCCTAGCACACCCATCACCAGGGCCCTACTAGGTCACCATAACCATCATGAGGAAACTGACAAAGGGCATCGAAAATGTTGCACCGTTTGTAACGTACCATCCGTTACGTTTTTTACTTTTTGTCTTTAAATTGACTTTTTACTCAAATTTATTTCAAAAGAACACTCTATATCACTACCATAACAGAAAACCTATATCACAGGCCATAAATAAATGTAATCATAAAGTAAATTCAATGAAAACAAAGCAATGTTATTAAATCCTGGCTAGATGCTGTTGCCTGCCAAAGGCACTAAGAAAGAGAGAAGGGGCCTCAGGCCCCGGGAAGTGTTAATCTCTCTTTTTAACACTGACTAAAGACTAACAATAAACTGAGACTTTCCACTCCATTGTGATAAGGATTGGGAAAACAAAAACAAACACAAACAAACAAAAACTGAGAGGGAATGCCCTGGGAAATAACAAACCACCCAGTGTCCAAAGCATTTCCCAAGTTCCTACAGTTTCTGAAACTCAAGGAACCAAACACACCAGCAACCTTCGCTGATTTTTTTTTGTTGTTGTTTTCTTTCATGGAGGGCCTTCTAACAGATCCTATGAAACGAATACTTAGAAACTCATTTTGAAGCCTTCCTGTCTTGCTTATCTCAACCAAACAAGAGGCAGCTAAGGGCAACACAATAATACCCTTGGGCATTTCTCTCTAGAAAGTCCTTCAAACCTCACCTATTTACAATGAGCACAGATTTAGAGGGGAAAGATACCTGGCTGCATCCTGGACCAACTCTTGACTGGGTCAGTGGCCGCAGGCAAATCAGTGCCCTCAATCAGCCCCCAAATATGCAGTGAATCCAATGTCTGCCCCCATCCTCTCTATAAAATACCATCACTGCTCCCCTGCCCTAAATATTGACCTTCCAGATGGTCTTACCGGCTGCCTTTCTCTTCTCATACTCCCTTGATGCTCTGTAGAAGATAGATTTTTTTTTTTTTTAATTTGTATCCTTTTTTGGCTTAAAATCTTGCAATGGCTCTCCTGGGCAAGAACTATAAAATCCAAACTCCTTACAGTGGTCGACTTGGCCAGCCTAACCTGACCTCTACCACAGTTGTTTGGTACCTCAAATCACCTCGTTATTTCCCATCTCCATCTTCCTCAAGGCCTTTGCTGCAAGATGCTCCTTAAGTATGAAACAATTTCCATTTCCCACATCTGCTTCTCTCTCTCTGGCTCATGGGGTTCAAGTCGGGGACAAGAATGTTCAAAATATAAGAAATAACAAGCGCGAACTCCCTCAAGTGGGCATCACGGTTTAATTAAATGTCAAAAGTGGTCAATTTATGACCAAGTCGTTTCAAGTAGACTTTCCCTACCCATCTGCTATTTCTTGTCACTACCCTGTTTCTTTTTCTTTTTTTTAATTTTTTTTTTCACTACCCTGTTTCTTTTTTTTCTCAGCTGATGTCTCATTCTGGTGCTTAGCTTATTATCCCTATTCTGATGCTTAATTTAGTAATGTGCTTACATTCTCGTAGGGAAAGCAAGATCAAAAAGCCTAGAATCATTTCAACATGGTAACTGTTGAACTTCCAGAGCCAGCAAGAGACTTGAATGGCTCATCTGTCTCCCACGTATTTATTACACGTCTCCAACGAAGACACATTCATGACTTCCAAGGTCTCTAACAGCAAGGTATCTTGAGTATTCAGCTACCCAACTGTCTTTAAGTCATGGCTCTCAGAAGCCTAAACATAAAATCCTAAAATGAGCTCCCATTTGGAGGATGCCGCTCAAAAGAACTCCTCCCTCCTAACAAACATACTTGATACCAAGTAAAGGAAAACCAAAGAACAAAAGTAAGAACTAAAACAAACATACACACAAGATCACCTTACAGCATTCGCCTTCCCGATGAAACGTGCTGACGAGGATAAGAGGTGGTGTTAGTGCACTTTGGGGAGCACTGTGACTGTACATTTCCAACTAGGTATACTAATTTGCAAGCGGGCACTTTCATGAAAATGGGCCATAACGTATGTTAATTCTTTTCATTTGCAGGGGCTTTTTAACATCGCATGCATGGGGAATGCATTTGTGATTTTATCCTTCTGTTTACACCTGAATCCTAACAGCTAATTGTTCTTGGAACACCTTATGCCTTGATCACATATGTGACACCATTAAAGGGTTAGCAAAATCGGCTTCCTAGGATGAAAGACCATGTTTGCAAGATTCAGGAAGAATTATCAATTAAAACACACGTTCATCGGCTTTATCACAAAGGGCCTTATTAGGCTGAACCTCTTCATTGAAAAGGTTGCTTTGAACCAAAGAGCATAAAACACTGCCCTGGTCCACATATTTCTTGGGATTCTTTTATAGAAACATGGCACAGCAGTAATTTGAGAGCAAACCAACTTGTATGTATACTGATAGAATTTGGCAATGAGAAAAGAAAAAAAGAACAGTACGATAATTCAGAAACACACACGCCGAGAACCTAAATATCCAACTGTATAATTAACTTATCATCATAAAAGCCGTGCACAAGTAAGAACCCCAAGAAGACATTGAGTCAAACCAGTAAAATTAAATCAATCAAATCAATTATGTTCCGAACTGTAGATATAAACAATGAGCAATTATTAATTTTTAGGATGTAGGTAGGGAGAAGAATGGCCTAAAACGACCGTCGCGTGCAAAACTCTGTGCTAGAGTCTTCACGTGCATTATCTCATTTATTAATCAAAGCAATCGTGCAAATACACAAGGACTTGCTCACATTAGAGAGGAGGAAACTAGTCTCAGAAGAAATGAAATACTAGCCTGAGTCAGATAGTCAGTGAAAGATAAACATGCCGCCCCCCCCTCAAAAAAAAAAAAAATCCCAAACTTCAGTTTTCCGTTTCCAACCTCACCACACTCCCTCCCTCCTGATGCGCTGACACTGATCATTAGTCACCTAGTGAGAACTCACGCGCTGGGGTTAAAATATGCTCCCATTGCTTATTTCACAGTTGGATTTAGATAGAGACCCTGGCTTTAAGGTTAGTGGTTCTTGACCAAGACTTAGGGTTACTTGGAGGATGGTTTCATGCAGAAGCCTCCAATCAGTTCCCCACCAAGTGAATGAATACATGAATGAATGGATGAGTGAATGAGTGAAAGGGGGTCCTGGGATGTGGCCCAGGGCCACTGAGCCGCACTTGTGTGGATGAGCTGTCCCCCTTGCTCATAGCAGGCTGCTGATCTGCCCTCTCGTCTCCTTCCCGCGCCGGGCGGCCGGGTGGCTGCACCCATTGGGAGGGTGACCCAGGGTCTTGGGGCCGCCAGGCACCCAGAGCCCGCGAGGGTGTCCCTGCATTCAAAGCCAGTCCTACCCGGCTGCGGTCTCAGGGCCCGCCTGCCCCAAACCTCACTCTCCGTCTGTCGCAAGCATAAGCCAACAGGGTCACATGCACGAGTCACTGAGGGAAAAGCCGAGCTCAGAGCAAATGCAGCGCTAACACTCGGAACAGGGCTCGTGCAGCTGGGGTCACCGAAGGGGGCACCGCGCCGGGGACCCCGAGCTCGGCACGCTGTGGTCCGCACTGAGCGGCCTGCAGCTGCTGCTGAGGGCCTGCGTGTCCCGGCCGGGCCCACACCTCCAGGGGCTGCCCCAGGGCCCGATGGTGCCAGGCAAAGGACCGCAGGCCGTGGTAAGGCCAGGCCGCCCAGCCACACGGGCCCTTGCGCTCGGGATGACTGAGGGTGGTGGCCGCGTGGCCCCGGGGCAGCAGCCGACCTGCCCTGCCCTCCAATGCGCCCCGATGCCTTGAAGCACCCAGTCAGCATGCTCCCCACGGACGCTGCGCATGGTTGGAAGGACGGTTGGCAGACGACAAGGACACTCTCGAGCCCATGGAACGTCCCCAGACATGAAGGCAGGAAACCCAGAGAATCACTAGCACAGGGTGCCCGGCGTCGCCCGTCGCTGGGTGCACCCCCCCCCCCAGCAGGCACCTTCCCTCCAGGACCAGGAATGTTGAGAGGGGCTCCCCGGTGCCAGGCGCTAAGAGCAAGTGCACCCTGTGACCTGGGGACACCCAGTGGCACACGGCACAGAGCCACAGGCTGGCCCCAAGGCTGCGGGCCTCTGTTCTCCTTCCCTTTACCCGGAGGCAACGCTGACCGAGACGTGTGATGGAAGAGTGTTCGGGGTCCTGGAGCTACTGTCATCCTAGCACGTAGCAGGCCCCTCATATACTGTCCGCACTGACCCTGAAATCCGTCAAAGAATATGCCGCGTGCACAGAGATGCTGCATGGGTTTACCTGCAGGATGTACTGAATAACCTCGGATTTTGCTTCTAGCTTTAACAGACTATAATTCCGCAAGCCGGACAATGATCTAAATATGTGTGTCTCCTAACGCATTTATTAACTAACAAAGACTGACTGAACATACGACGTGGAGCAGGCCACGGTGGGGTAGGATGTGTGTGATATCACTCCTGATGCCATTACTCTCTACTGAATTTTTTAAGATTTCATTTACTTATTTGAGAGACAGAGAGAGAGAGAGACAGAGACAGAGAGAGCGCGCGCATTCACAAGCAAGGGGAAGGTAGTAATCAGTAGGTAGCAGGGGGAGACGGTAAGCAGTAGACTTCCCACTGAGCAGGAAGCCTGATGCAGCTCCATCCCAGGTCCGGGATCATGACCTGAGCTGAAGGCCAACACTTAAACGACTGAGCCACCCAGGTGCCCCTATACTGCATCCTCTTTGTGTGGAATGGCATGAGGATGACTTTGGTGTACGGAAGTACTTTCCTGGCCTCTGATAGGAGACCATGAGTCAGGTGTGGGCGAACCATCTGAATAACACTGTTTTGACTCAGAGAGAGAGTTACAGGAGCCAAAGCCTCCAATTAAGGTGCTTCCCTAGGACTGATATGTGGAAACTGAAAGGGTAAGAGGCCCTAATGATATCGATAACCTTTAAGACCATATGCCAGGTCATCTGCTCAGTATCTTATATAAAGCATCTGTGATCTTCAACGTATTTCTTAAAGGCATGTATTATTGTTAACATTACCATATTAAGCATGCTACAAGGGATCCCTGGGTGGCGCAGCGGTTTGGCACCTGCCTTTGGCCCAGGGCGTGATCCTGGAGACCCAGGATCAAATCCCACGTCGGGCTCCCGGTGCATGGAGCCTGCTTCTCCCTCTGCCTATGTCTCTGCTTCTCTCTCTCTCTCACTGTGTGCCTATCATAAAATAAATAAAATTAAAAAAAAAAAATTTTTTTAAAGCATGCTACAATACACACTATTTTCTACAAGGTCGCCCACTACTAGATTTAGGATGCTGGACTTTCCACACAAAGTCTAGAAGACACCATAATTCGTGTACTTTAATTGTACCAAGATAATTTGAGCTTAATGTATTGATGTAGATGTTTAGGTGGGGCCCCTAGCCATGTATTTTAGGAACTTAAAAGCGAGATCTGTTTAGAGATGTATATTTGGGTATTATCCTGATCTAAGTGAAATCCAAATTCAAGGGAAGGATGAAAAAAAAAATAAATTTAAGCAGGAAATATTGGAAAATGTCTCTTTTTGTAAATGGAACTTGAAGAGAGATTGCTGAAGTCATAGAAAAATGAGGAAGAAAGCATCAACAACAGGAAAAATGCAGACACCCCAAAATCGAGAAAGAAAGAAGAAGAATGGAGCGCATCAACATAAGAGGAGAATGAAGACAACCTGTTTAAACTCCCTGAGGAGCATCATGCAGAAGATTCTATTTTTGTAGTGATCTAGATTGGGGAGGGCAGTGTGAGCGTCCTGTGTTCTTCCTACAGACAATGGAAGGGGTTGGTGAAGACGCAGAGAGTGACCCCATGGTGAACTCCGGCCTCCCCCACTCCGTTAGCAAGAAAAATGGTACTTTTTCTGAAAACATAGTGTGTGTGTGTGTGTGTGTGTGTGTGTGTGTTCATGTTTCATTCCATGTTTTTTATTTCCTTAATTGGGCTTGGTTCATAGGAGGTTTAGAATATCCTTTTCCATGATGATATGACTTAACTATGAGCAGAGATATCACACAATTAATGCTGACCACAATCCTTCCATGGAATGACATGAGTGCTCAGTGATAATGGACATAATTTTCCCTACTATTTTGAGTTTGAAGGAAGAGCTTATATACGATCATAAATATATTGATGATATTCCCTAAAGACCTACCCACCTCTTCTTCAAACCACAGAGCCCATCGTCCCATAAAGCCACATGCACAAAAATACAGAGGAATTACCCACAGGTTGCTATGAAACTAAAGTGTAGTCTACGAAAATAGTGTTGTGGAACTAAATAAACCCAGAAATATAATTTCCTGAATGACCTAGAGAAAATATCCATAACTCTTCAGTCTCAAGTCGTAGGTGGCATTACCGTCAGATTTCTAATTCGTAGACTGATATCCAACCATTCTATACTTACATGACACTTTTCCAAATTGTTTGTACTAAGAACTCCATATACCCTAACGCCTCCATCACAAATATGAAAATGGACATAGTTGCCCTATTTCTCTTCAGTCTCCTCCATCAGTTTTGCCTAATTCTCAGACTCATCATCTAGTGAGTCACTAGCCCAGCGCCTAAAATACAGTAAGCAATTCGCATGTATTAACCACCACAAGAGTTTTATGGTGGAGGCATAATTAGTCCCATTTTGAATGGAACAATCTGAGGTTTAGGGAGGGTAAATAACTTGATGAATGCGGCTAGTAATGGGTCTAGCTGACACCTCTACATAATAATTCAAGAGGCTATGAACAGCACAACCATGTGAAGAAATGCATTCATGAAATGAGACAATATATTTGGCTTTCAATAAAACAGAGTTTTCAAAAAGGATGGGGAGTATACTGGGTTGACAATAGCCACCCATGAGACAGTGGAATTTTGCATTAAGTGCATAGACAGCCCTATCTGAACCAGGCTGGTATTATCATGAAAATGGTGCCAACCTGTGTCAGGGAAAAGGTCTGGATATATATTTTTTTTTAATTTTTTATTTATTTATGATAGTCACAGAGAGAAAGAGAGGCAGAGACATAGGCAGAGGGCGAAGCAGGCTCCATGCACCGGAAGCCTGATGTGGGATTCGATCCCGGGTCTCCAGGATCGCGCCCTGGGCCAAAGGCAGGTGCCAAACCGCTGCGCCACCCAGGGATCCCAGGTCTGGATATATAATAGCATCTGCTTCATCTATTAAGTCTGGGAATGCAGGGTACAGTTGGCTCGCATACATCAAGAACTAATATGAGGAAAAAATGTAATAAGTACCATGAAATCAAAGATGTTCCCAGTTCTAAAAGTGTTAAGCCATTCAGGACATTATGTGACATTGTTACCATCGGTCTCATAGCTTTCGGGAAATCTAAAAGCAGATTCAAAAGAAAGAAATTGTAGATATTCCCTGGGGAAAAAAAAAAAAAAAAACCTTCCAAAGCACACAATAAATTAAATAGTATAGAAAACATAGAAGCCATATAACAGCAAAGTATGCTCTACACATTTTTTTCAGCATCTTAAGTGGTATCTTTTTCACGGGCAGTAAGTCTAGGAGTTATGACATCCAGGATGATAATACCCAGCAGATCTGAGATCAGAGTGAGAGCACTCAATCCCAATTCCATCTGCTTGGGCAGATGGCAAAGTGCACTGAATTTCTCCAAGTCTCCCAGTCCTCAGTGCCCCATCAGCACATTGATTTCCTGATAAGAACGTACAGAGGATTTGGGGGAAAAAAAGGTTTTGTATTTTTACACTGAGTATGTTGACAATAAGTCTATGATTCTTTTTGACATGACCTTAAGAGTAATGAATGAATGCTTGTAGAATGACTCTCTTTATAGGAAGAAAGATGTGTATGACCTGAAAATAATAAAAGATGTCAAGTATATTGAAGTGTGGTACAAAGAATTTCATTTTATTCTCAGAGAAGCAGGAGACAATCTCAAGAAGCCATAAATCTCTTTGTCTTCCTTTGGATCATCAGGGTTCTGCAATGGTCTATGGAGTTGGTAGGAAGTGTCACTGACATTAAAAAAAAAGAAAGAAAGAAAAAGTAAAAAAAAAAAAAAAAAAAAAGTGATCATCCTCCTGCCAAGAAAAAGGCTGCTCAGCATTTTGACACTGGAAATCCAAAGTAGAAAATCTATACTGTTGTGGCATTTACCGTCAGATATGGAATGCTGGAGTAGGAGAAAAAAGAAGTGACCATGAATACAGGAGATAGGCTTAAATTCTAGCTCCACCTAATATCTAGGTAAGTGAACTCTCTGTTCTTCGGTGCTCGGGGAAGGACCCTTTCCCGTAGGAGGGCTAGTGTATACGATAGGCCAAGCATAGGGACTGGCATGTTGTCGACAATTTGTAAGGAACACTAGTGGTGAAAATAATAAATGTACAGAAATAAGGAAGATGACCAAATAGCGTGAATACAACAGCATGGAAACCGTACCATTGACACGGATGTTCTCAAAACACTTTCAATGTGGTAAATAGTTGTATTATGAAAAACTGAATTAACAAATGAATTAATCATTCATTCGCTTATTCATTAAATGTTCCACAGTCATGAAAAGTTAGATCTGGCCCTGCACTGACGAAGCCTTCCTGTTTCAGGGTACCATGAGGGTGTAGAAGACTGATTTCCTGAAGGTCACAGAGCTAGCAAGTAGAAGGAGAACATCTGGCCAATGTCATCTGACGCCCATAAAGTCCTTGCGCCCGCCCAGCTCCATTGAGTGCATGACGGTAAAATGAGGCGGCTCCGGAAGATTTCTGATCTATAAAGACCAGGGGAGACTGGGAATGTGGATTCAAAGAGCTGTACATAGTTTAATAGGGCAGATTGATCCTGCAGAGGACCCACCCCCTTCCTCTCTTTGTCTCTGCGTCTCTATCTGTCCTTTTCTTTCTCTCTCAGGTGGCACAGTTCCCGAGTCTTCCCCTGATGTCTTGCAGAACCAGCACCACTGCTGAATTTAGGTGGGAAGTCCAGACTTCAGCAAGGAGTGCTGGAGGGGGCAGCCGCAGGACTCTTACAAAGCTTTCCAGCTATCTGAGAGATTCGATGGATTTCTCGTGGCTTCTACGAACTTTCTCATATTCTATCATTTTTTTTAGGCTTAAGCCAGTGGAAAGCATTTTACTGGTGACCGGAATTCCAGAATGGAAACAGTATTGAGAATGAGAGCTTATAATTTGGTGATGGTGACACTAAGAACACAACAGCACGTAACTACAGCATAACGGACATTGATGGAGACCTTAATCACAAGTCAAAGTTGGAAGAGTACGAGCAACCGAATCGTTCATAAGCATGATTCCTTGATATCCAAGCCAGTGGTAACTTTCCTTCATCATTGGGGGCTTCACTCGGCAAACAATTCAAATATAATAGAAAAAATGCACATGAATCCATTTGAGAAAATGGTCAGGAATGTGGACAGACACGCAGCATAAATATCAGTTTCCAGAACACCTAACAGCACGTGCAATTAATGGTTAATGGGCTCTTGAACTGCAAAAAACACACAAGCATGGAATTCTGGCAACATTGATCTAAAAAAAAAAAAAAAAAAAAAACGTGATTTCTCACTGCTATGGGGTTAAGTCACTTAAATTCTTCTCAAGGATTCTACTATCTTCTCCCACTCGTGCAACAGTTAACCTCCTGAGAAGTGCTAGAAGGGCAGCTCCTCCAGGGCAGAAAGAACACTTTATTTGTTTTTGATTCTCCAGCCCCAAGCTGTGTCCAGAGCATAATAAATGCTCAATAATGTCTGTTGTAAGTAACAAAAGAAAGGGAGAGGCAGGAAGCCAAGGAGGCCAAATCTTGAAACACACTGGGGGAAAAATACCATAAGAAGAAGGTCTTATTATACATTTCTCCAAGACCATTCATCTCAAAGGCTTCTTCCTAACAACTTCAAAGAGAAGTGCCTCTTCCCCGAGCCTTGTTTCCCAAAAAAACACGATGGCTTAACTGTCAAAATGATAGATTTTTCCTGATGAGAAAGGTAAAGGATCACTGAAATCAGTTCACAAATGCAACACCCATAATGAAAGCATTTCTTAGTGTGAAACCAAACAATGTACCTTGGGAGAAAAAAAATACCCTAGAATCCCCGTAAGAAACTTTGGGAGGTAAAGTGAATGGATCAAGGTAAGTTTTCTCATATCTAAGGTTAAAGGTACAGAAATGGAGAATAACACTTAGGATTATGCTTGCCCTTAACGTTGCCACATGACATCTGAACTCTTCCCTTCCAAGGCTAGATCCACCACGTCCGAACTGTGTGTCCGCGGACAAACTATATTTATTAACTCATTTTTTTTCCTGCATAACCACAGCACATAGGTGCTTATAAGCTTATTAAAGGGCTTGGCACATGCCTGGCACTAGTAAGCTTTCAGGACATATTGGCTTTAGTGATCGTTATTTTTATCACAGCTATATTGGTTGTTGCTTTAATTGTTCCTGCAGCACAGAATCATGTGAAATGTGCCAATACCTTAAACAGCTTTTCCACCTACATCCATGCTCAGTTTAAGTCCAGAATCTATTGATTTATAATTTCTTTCTTTTTTGGCAAGGAAGCCATACTATCTTTGCCTACTCCAAAATTTTCTTCTGCTCTTCTATTAAAATCTTTATACAACTTTAAAAGCTCTGCCAGCATTTTAGGGAGTATATCAGGCTCGTGGTTCTGAAACACAATGTTCTCATTATGTGTATGTGTGCGTGAGTGTGTGTGAATTTCTCTCTGCACAAATCATGAGTTCCTTGGCCAATTTAATAAGAAGGCTAAGATGTGTCTCCCTGACTATACCTGCTCAGGGAAGTTCCCCACTGACTGTTTTGCTGCTACTGTTTTGTTGTGGTGATGATGGTGGTGGTGATAGAGGTGGTGGTGGTGATGGGAGGTGGTAATGGTAATGGTGGTGGTGATAGAGATAGAGGTGATGGTGTGGGTGATAGAGATAGAGGTGGTGGTGGTGGGGGTGCTGATGGAGGTGATGGAGGTGATGGGAGTGGTGGTGCTGGAGGTGGTAATGGTGATGGTGGTGGTGATAGAGATAGAGGTGGTGGTGGTGGTGGTAGTGCTGATGGAGGTGATGGTGGTGGTGATAGAGATGGTGGTAGTGCGGGAGGTTGGTCATGGTAATGGCAGTGGTGATAGAGATAGAGGTGGTGATGGTGATGGTGGTGCTGGAGTTGGTAATGGTGATGGTAGTGGTGACAGATAGAGGTGGTGGTGCTTATGGAGGTGGTGGTGGTGGTGGTGGTGGTGGTGATAGAGACAGAGGTGGTAGTGGTGATGGTGGTGGTGATAGAGATAGAGGTGGTGGTGGTGCTGCTGCTGTTGGAGATGATGGAGGTGGTGGTGGTGGTGGTCATGCTGGAGGCGGTAATGGTGATGGTGGTGGTGATAGAGATAGAGGTGGTGGTGGTGATGTTAGTGGTAATGGTGTTGTTGGTGGTGGTGGTAGTGGTGATGATGGTGATGACGGTGGTGGTGCTGGTGGTCATGATGGTGGTGATGGTAAAGTCTTTGTATGGCAAACACACTACCCAAATAAAATGCTTGAGGAGGTTTGCTTCACGCTACTCTTCTAAAATTGAGTAATTCTGACTAGCTTCTAATTAGTCACATCCTATTAATTCCCAATTTTTCCTTACGGCAAAAATAAGAAAATCAAGTCTTACTGGTGATTATGTACTGCATGTCAGGCTCCGGATGGCACTTTACATGCATTGGTCCCCATTTTACAGATGAGGAAACTGACATTTGCAGACAGTAAGCCACCTGCATAAGTGCACATCTCTTGCAAGTGATCCAGATTTAGATATTTTGGGCTCAAAGCCTGTGCTTTTACCTGTAGACTGACCCTTTGTAGTGGCAGCTACAAAGGGCTACTTATAGCTGATTTTACTTATAACAAAGGGAAAATTGCATTCTCTGTGTGTGGAGCTGAAGCACACATGCTGGTTTTTGCCTAAAAGCCTCCTCACCTCCCTCCTGCCAATCTTTACCTTTTAATCCCTGTTTGAGGCTGCAAAGTGGAGAACCACAGGCAAATATTTATTCATGAAATGAGCCATTTTCCCCAATTCTAACCCATCCAAAATGCTCTGGTTTCTCCTCAAACTTTTGAAGAGCAATTTGCTTTGGAACTGGGGGGAAAAAAAATGGCTGAGAGAAATAAAAAGCCCCAGTGCAAAGCCAGAGCCAGGAACAACAGGCCCAAAGTACAAGTGTCTTCGGTAAGGTGGGCCCAGCGATAAATGTCAGCTACCGACAACACATGTATCAGATATTAGAAAGGATGGGACCTCATATAGAATTCTGGAACTAGGGTAGGGTAAGAGACTTGCCCCATCCCCTGTGCATCCAGGGACATAAACGGTAAAAAAAAAAGACTTGACAAACACTAATAAGGCCCCGTTTCATAATGTGTCATTAAATTAAAGGTTTTCTCATCGATCAGTAAAATAAAAACCTTCATTTTTTTTTAATTTTTATTTATTTATGATAGTCACACACAGAGAGAGAGAGAGAGAGAGAGAGGCAGAGACACAGGCAGAGGGAGAAGCAGGCTCCATGCACCGGGAGCCCGACGTGGGATTCGATCCCGGGTCTCCAGGATCGCGCCCTGGGCCAAAGGCAGGCGCCAAACCGCTGCGCCACCCAGGGATCCCCAATAAAAACCTTCATTAAAGAGCAACATAAATTTTAGAGAAGATCAACAGACACTTGGATGGGGCCTCAACTCTTAACATCACACGCAGGCATCACTAGCGCATCAGGGGACGTGGCCTCGCAGGGCTAGAGCATCCTTTTCAACCTACCATTCCAAGCAGCCTCTACCAATCGACTGGCGTAGGCACAAAGGAAGAGAGTCGTCGGTCCAGCCCGAACACGGGAGACAGGGGATATGGATGCCTGCATTTTTTTTTTAATTTGCTTGTTTTATTCACCCTCAGCTTCTTCTATAACATCAGCCACTGTTTTCTTCTCTTGTTTTGTTTCATTTTGGGAGGCGACCGACATTTCTATTGACCTGATTACGGCGATGGTTTCACAAGCGTCTGCGTCTGTCCAAACCCACCAAACTGTACACTGTGTGCAGCGTTTATATATTAATTATACCTCGATAAATCTGTTAAAAAGGAAAGGAAAATGAGAGATAGATGAAGTCATCTGTGGAAACAGAAGGGACTTTCTCAAGGGTCCCCAATATTTAATTACAGGTACTCCTAGAGTCAGCCACTGCTCTAATTGGTGACTACTCCCGTGGTTTCAGAAATGCTTTAAGACTATCAAATAAGAGGGGACGGGACGTTCAGCCGCCAGTTAATCCCACAAACACATATTAAGCATCTATTTCACGCCGGATCCTGTAATACCTGCTGGAGAAACTGAGATGAATCTTGTCAAATTCCACCCTCAAGGCAGACTAATTTACCCATCTATGCCTTCCTTTATTGTAATTCCAGCAGGCAGAAATGTGCCTTCCTTCTCCTTTGAAGCCCTATAAAGATTCTGCTTGGAGGATGCGCAACATTTGATCCACTCCATCCAGAGACAGCCCAAAAATAGGAACGAGAAAATAGATGCTGAAAGAGGAGCCTACAAAGGTGGCAGAAGGCATTCGGGATTGTATAATGAGGCGTTGCAACCTTGTCGAAGCCAGAAGGAAAGCACATGGCTCTCCGGGGAAGAGAAGAAGGCGAGGACGGGAACAGTGATGAACGTTAGAAGGGCTCACAGCACGGAGATTTCATACAGGGACCCGGGCCAGCGCCCTGGGATTGGAGAGACGGTGAGTCACCCCTACTGCCTCCCAAATCCAGGGATCTAGGACCCTCCGGGCCAAAATGCAGGCAGCATCACGCAAACGACGAAGAACGCAGTCCTGCTGACTCCACACCCTCCTTCTGTGGACTACCCAGTGTGTAACTCTGGGCAGGTCACTTTACCTATTTACCTCAGTTTCCTCTTATGCTTAACGGTTGCCATCATAATAGTAATAAAGGTTTTTTTTGTTTTTTGTTTTTTGTTTTAGATTTCATTTATTCACTCATGAGACAGACAGAGACATAGGCAGAGGGAGAAGCAGGCTCCATGCAGGAAGCCCGATGTGGGACTCAATCCCGGGTCTCCAGGATCACACCCTGAGCCAAAGGCAGACGCACAACTGCTGAGCCACCCAGTCGTCCCAATAGTAATAAAGTTGACCCCAAACAATACGGGACTTAGAGGCACCAACGAGCCTCCCACGCACAGCAAAATCCACACGTAACCTGTGACTCCCCCCAAAAACGTAGCTCACGGCCCACTGTGGACAGGAGGCCTTACCAGTAACGCAAAGAATCAGTGAACATACGTCGTTTACATGACATGTATTAGATAGTACATTCTCACAATAAAGTAAGCTGGGGAACAGAAAATGCTATTCAGAAAATCACTAGGAAAACACATTCGCAGGACTGAACTGCATTTATTGGAGGAAAAAAAAAATCCACAATTGAGTGGATTCAAACCCGTGTAGCTGAAGAGTCAATGGCACTTGAAGTGTATTGTTTTTGTTTTTAAGAATTATTTATAAAACCAAGGTCCACATTCTCCTACCCTCAGGCCAATTATGGTCAATTGTATTGTTTTTTTGTTTTGTTGTTGTTTTTTTTCTTTTTTAATCGTATTGTTAATAAAGATTTGGGAGCAGGCGGTGGGGGGGCATCTGGGTGGCTCAGTCTGCCTTCAGCCCAGGTCATGATCCCGGGTCTTGGGATTGAGCCCCATGTCAGGCTCTGCGGTCCGTGGGGATTACACTATTCCTCTCCCTCTGCTGCTCCCCCATTCTTTCTCTCTTTCAAATAAATGAACCAAATCTAAAAAAAAAAAAAAAAGATTTGTTGGAACACAGGCACACCCATTCATTTGCATTATCTCTGTTTGCTTGAGCAAGCGTCCTCCCGTCGGGGCTCGCAGGATTGCCCGCGCGGGGCCCGGAGCCGGGGGCCGGGGGCCAGCACCCGCAGCAGCGCGCCTCTGTGCAGCAGGCTGATGGTCCCGAGGCAGCGAAACCCCTGGGCCGGCTGGCCAAGGACAAGAGGGCCGCATCGTGTGACAACAGTCAGCGACTCGGCCTCCTGGGCTGGCTGGGCACGTTCTTCTGTTGCAAACACGGTGAACATTGCTTTCTTCCCTATGTTTCCCAAGAAGGCTGAAATCTCTTAGTTCCTGGTCGCCTGCAGGGATCTAAGGTGGAAGGTTGGGTTTATACAGCACGGGTCAGGGCCTCCAGACCACTCCGGGGAGCCAGGTGGTCTCTCTCCCTGTCTCTGAATGCGGTAAACACAGTAATTCATCCGCCCTTCCCAGGGATCAAGGGGAGCCAGGAAACTACAAAAAACAAAAACAAAAAAAACCATACATTCTGAGCTGAAGTTTTCAAAGGATGTGTGGGGTGGTGGGGGTAGTGAGGAACGTGTGCACCGGGACAGAAAGGCAAAAAGACAGGTATCCTGGGCAGAAGGGGCAGCCTAAGAACGTGTGTCGGGAATTGCGAAGTAATACAGTAGATTAAGAATCTCAGGTTATGGAGCAAGGAGGAAGCAGAAATAAAGGGCCTTGTCTGTCCTATTAAGGTCGTTTACCCCACAAAGGAATTAAATTCCTTCCTAATCCCTGGTCTGCTTTCTTTCTCTCTCTCCCCTTTTCTTTCTTTCTTTCTTTCTTTCTTTCTTTCTTTCTTTCTTTCTTTCTTTCTTCTTTCTTTCTCTTTCTCTCTTCTTTCTTTCTTCCTTCCTTCCTTCCTTCCTTCCTTCCTTCCTTCCTTCCTTCCTTCTTCTTTCTTCTTCTTTCTTTTCTTTCTTTCTTTCTTTCTTTCTTTCTTTCTTTCTTTCTTTCTTTCTTTCTTTTTTCTTTCTTTCTTTCTTTCTTTCTTTCTTTCTTTCTTTTTCTTTTCTTTCTTTCTTCTTTCTTTCTCTTTCTTTCCCTCTCCTCCTCCCTCATTCCATCCCCCTCTCTGGTCCCTCTCTTTTTGCCTGAGTACTGCTGGCTTTCAGGAAAGAAAGGTATTATCTTATTTTTAATTTTCTTGTCCCCGTGCCCTCACGTGACACGGTGAACTGAACCTGCACACTCTTAGCTAATGAGCGAGCCAAGAACTTTTCTGTAGTTAGTAATGTAGATGTATATCAAGCAATTTCTATGCTGCCATAAAACTGTTTCTTTTTTTTTAACGTTCACTTTTCTTGTGAAACAAATTCTCTACATGCAAATTATACCTATAACATGTAAAAGTCAGGTTAAGAAATAATGCTAAAAGGAGCATTCGTGAATCTATCAATCAGATTAAAGAAATAGAACAATCATGGGGCACCTGGGTGGCTCAGTTAGTGAAACATCCAACTCTTGGCTTTGGCTCAGGCCATGACCTCCGGAGGTCCTGGGGTGGAGCCGGCTGGGGCTCTGTGAGTGTGGGGAGTCTGCTTATCCCTCTCCCTCTATTTCCCACCCACCCCCTGCTCAGGCGCACATGCTCGCTCACTCGCTGTCTCTCTCAGATAAGTAAAATCTTAAAAAAAAAAAAAAAAAATTGAGGGACGCCAGGTTGGCTCAGTGGTTGAGCATTTCCCTTCAGCTCAGGACGTGACCCCAGGGTCCTGGGATCGGGTCCCACGTCGAGCTCCCTGCATGGAGCCTGCTTCTCCCTCTGCCTGTGTCTCTGCCTCTCTCTCTCCCTGTCTCTCATGAATAAATAAATAAAATCTTAAAAAAATACACACATAATTTTAAAAATTGAACAATTCTAATATATTTGAAGCCTTAAATATTACCCTACAATAATACAGCATCCTCTTCTTTCATCAATAAAGGCAACTGGTACCCTGAATGCTGCATTTAACACACCTTTCTATTCTTTTAAGTTCAGCCCCATAAATGCTTCTGTGACTTTCCTTTTGCTCAACTCTGTCGTTGAGATTCACTCCTGCTGATGCTTTACCTTATTGTTCATTCATTTCCAGGAAATTATGGAAAGATGATACCAAGTCTAGCCATTCCACAACAGATGAAAATTTGGGTTATTCCCACATTTTTTAGCAATATCGACAATGCTGATTTATACCTTTGCCTTAGACTCTAGTGCCTATGTCCAAGAGGGTTCCTACAGCATTTACCCATGGGGAACAGAAATATCTCCGTAGCTTCCATTTCCCTACCTTAAAATCTATATATAAGGCAGTATTGCATTGTTTCGTGAAACGATCTTATGAGCTCCTACACTACTTATCAGTTATGACAACTCCTTCTGCTCTACGTTTTCATCACTTGATATTATTCAACTTTTTTTTAATTTTGCAATTTGTTGATATACAACATCACTTATCTGTGATTTTTAATTTGATGATTAGTGAGCTGAACACTTTTTAAGATGCTTAAAGACAACACACGTATCTCTTTTTCTGCATCTTTTGCTCATTTTTATTTGTTCTTTTACTTACTAATCTTACTTGGTACGTATTTTGATGAAAACCCTTGACAGTTACATGTAACAAATAGCTTTTCTCTTATTTGTTGCTTAATAAATGCCTCCCTATTAAAAAGACAGGAAGATATTTTCTTATATGCCTTCCAAAATGTATCCTTTATCCTTAGGCCTTTTTCCATCTGAAATTAATTTTGCAGAAGATGGTTTAAAATAGAAAACCATTTTTTTCCCCTGTGGACAATTAACCGTTCCTGAGCTATTTATCAAGTATGGACCAGTCTTTGCTCGCTGACCTATAATGTTTGTTTTGTTTTGTTTTGTTTTCTGTTGTACAGCAAGTTCTGGTATATGCACAGCCTCTTTCTGGCCCCATTATTCCAGTCCCACTTGGCTATCAGTGAGCCAATGACACAATTTATATTCCTTTCACTATGAGTCTCAATGTATGTTGGTGCAACTACCCCTACCTTGTTTGCTTCTCCAAGAAGGATTATCTTTTCAAATGCAGAGACTTTTAAGGATGTCTCCTCTATCCTCTGTAAATGGCAAGCTTGCAGTCTCTCTGCGGGGGCGGGGAGGGGGGGTCTGAAATACTGTTTGGGAGTTAAACATCTCTCTGACAAAGCCATTTTACATTCTGGACCTGCAACTAACCCATACTATAACCAGCCATACGTACACAATTTCATATTAATTAAAATTACATACATATATTCAGTTAACTCAGTTGCACTCCCTATACCTCAAGTGGCTAGTGCCACCATATTGGAAAACACAGATATAGTACATTTCTATCATCACAGAAAATTTTATCAGATAATGCTGTTTCAGACCCTTAACACAAAATGATAAAATAGAGCTGATTTATTTGTTTTTGAAGAAGACACTGAAACAATAAGCCTAACAATAGGTCTTCTGATTTTCGGTGTTTTTTTCTTACTCTCTACTTTGGATTTATTGAAAATCTCACATGTAATGTGTTTGTTGCTGAATATAACTATTCTCATTCCGACATATGAGCAGTTGAAAAATAATGGTGTACTGAGTAGAAAAAAAAAAAATCATCATAGCCTCAAGGGTAGGTTGGACCTCAGAGTTCTGATATGCAACTTTCTTATCTCTTTTACCCTTTGGATACTTGAATCTGTGGGTAACTTACAGGATAAGTGATCTCTGAACCTGCCTAGTGACAAAAAACTCATTATCTTCTTGGGTTCTCTATTCATCTTACAATAGCTATAAAAGGCAAGAAGGTCTATTATACGTATATAGATGAAAGCGAAAGGAAGAGCATGTGCTATTTCAGGTGTTGAATATAACCAGGTTGGTCCCAATATGGGGTCACCCATGCTAAGCCCCACTTCAGGAAACAAAAACATCACTAAGCTTTAGTGTTCTGCTCTCCCAGAAGAGGACGTCTACATCAACCAATCAGCACTTGCCTACTTAGCACTAATTACCTAACCTGGCTCTAAGACTTCCCTTTCCATATAAGGGAAGTAATTCTGCTCTAACCCATCAATAAATGCCCAGTATTATTTTCTTGTTCTTGCTCACTTTGGGCTGTGAAACCGTCTTGAACCATACAACTCAACTGGTGCTTCTTTCTATCTGCTAGACTGGATGCTGCTCAATTCACAAACTGCTGAATAAAGCCTACAAGGTCATTATGACTTACTCAACTGAATTTTGTTCTTTAACAGGGGTTTAACAAAAAGTGTTCCGTGACCCAACCCTGAAATAATGAGAACTGAATCATAGTAAAAACTGGAGACATGTGTCCAAACCGAGTCATCATAGTAATGGGTTTGGAGGTGGTTACACAAAGCACAGGTGAAGTTTCTATGTGCACTGGAGGCAGGGAGTCCAGGACTATGTGAAGATGGATTAGAAAGTCAGACCAGGTAAAGGAGGATTCCATAGGCTACTAGCTGAGAAAGAGCTTTCAAGCACATATTGAATGATTTTGTCTGGAAAGGCCATTTACAATTCAAAGGATGAAGAAGAGGCATCAAGATATGGAATTTGTCTAAGCATTTTAATGCAGGTTTTCTAACTCCGGTTTTGTGACAGAGTCTTCAGATACAAACCTCAGGTGAGGTAGATTGCCTATCATTTACAACAATGGAAAAATGCTGAGAAAGTGTAACCTAACACTGGGCTTTTAAAACAATATGTCCTGCTTCCAACCCCCACAGAGTTAAAGCCACGTCACTCAAGAGAGGGGGGAAACAAGGTGCTCCCACTGAATTAACCTATTCTGTGGTACTAATTAATAATTAAGAGTTTAAAAGAGAATGCATAAGGGGTTGAAAATATATTGGGCTTGGGGCGCCGGAGTAGCTCAGTTGGTTGGGTGTCCAGGTCATGATCTCAGGGCTGTGAGATCGAGCCCCCGCATTGGGCTCTGCGCTCCGCCGAGAGTCTGCTTCTCTCCCTCTCCTAGCCCTCCGCCCCTCGTCCGTGCTCACTCTTCCCACACCCCCCCCCCAAATAAAAGATAAGTAAAACCTTAAAAAAATATAAAGAAAATGGATTGGGTTTTCACTACAGGTCACACAGCTTGGAAATATCATGTCACCTATTCCTTATAATAACCATCAGAGACAAGGATTATTACCCCCATTGGGTAGGGTAGAAAAGTAAAGCTTAGCTATTAAGTAGTAAATCTCAGACTCAGATAAGTATCTGGCCTGTTTTACAGTCTTCTGCTTCTCTCATTACAATATGATGTCAAAAACACAAATTTCCCCATTACTCACGTTCTAATCGGTCTGGTGTTTTAGATTGGCAAAAATGCTCAGTCTCTGAAAATCGTTCCCCTTATTTAGTTTTTGCTTGGATATTAATCATAACACTAATAGTTAGCATTTACTAAGTGCTAACTTCATTTCAGGCACTTTGTATGAATTGCCTCATTTAATTTTCTCAATAACACTATGAGGTATGTAATATAATTTTCATAATTTTCCAAATAGGGAAAATCTAAGTTAGTAAATTTCCTAAGTTTACATTGCCACTAAATGGCCCAAGTCTCTCTAACTTCATAACATGAAGAGCCCAAGCTGTGATCAACTTACTCTATGTTTATTCTTAGAAAACAATACTGCTCAATTTACAAAAACATTCGATCATCACAACACTCAGAAGATTCAGGACACTGCTGTTATCTGCTGCTTGTTCCTCCCGGTAAGATGTTCCTATATGAGATTATTTTTAAAGGCAAAAGGGAGCTTACACATAAGTTATATTAAAAACAAACAAACAAACAAACAAACAAATACCTAACTTGGTGCCCATGCAACCTTCGGTACAGAAATATTTGTCCTAAAATTTTAATCACTGGTTCTACAAAGAATGATCTTCTAATGAGAGCAAACTCCACAAGAACAAAGCCATCATCAGGGGACAGAATTGGTATGCAAAGCAGCTATTCACCTAGTGGCATATACAAAATATGACTTCTACCCTTGATTAAACAGGTGCTCTTTAAACCAAGCTCTGCATTTTAATTGTAAATATTTTTGTAATAACAAAATGAAACCACTCCTAAAAGCATGTAGCGGTTAGAAACAATCCAGCATCCATCCCTGGCCTGTTTCTAAGAACTATAAATACAAAAAAAAAGAAAGAAAGAAAAAGAAAGAAAGAAAAAGAAAGAAAAAAGAAGAAAGAAAGAAAGAAAGAAAGAAAGAAAGAAAGAAAGAAAGAAAGAGAAAAGAAAGAAAAGAAGGAAAGAAAGGAAAGAAAGAAAGAAAGAAAGAAAGAAAGAAAGAAAGAAAGAAAGAAAGAAACTCCAACATGTGCAAATAATGGAGCATCTTCTAGACACAAAATGCAATGAACTACATGTGAAAAAAAATTACACAGGTTGTTGTAACACACTGGATGGGAAGTTTACAGTTTGGATAGGAAGAGTTTTTTTGCTTTTTAAAAGAGATTTTATTTATTTATGGAAGAGTAGAAGAGGGAGAGTATCTCAGGCCAACTCTGTGCTGAGCACGGAGCCCGATTGGGGCTCGATCCCATGACCCTGAGGTCATGTCCTGAGCCAAAACCAAGAGTTGGACGCTTAACTGAGCCACCCAGGCATCCCTGAATGGGAAGTTTTTAAATGATGTTTTATTATTAATTTAAATAAGTAGTAAATGCTGTCAGCCAATCATTCGTCAGCAATCTTTAACTCTGTGGTTCCAAACCCTTTAAATTTTTGAAATGTGATCTAGGAAATCCCAATGTTAGGCTGAGTCACAACATAAAGGAAGCTGCTGAGGCCAGTGATATTCACACATGAAAGCACAGCATCCATATAATTTCATTCCAAAAAGAATTGGCTTTTTTGGCAGGAAAAAAAAATAATAACAGGGTCAGGGTACAGATGAGACTTGGACAGACTTCCTAAGAACACTCCAGCAATTCGTTCTTGGGTCTGTATTTGGGCTCACAGGCAGGGAAAGGACCTTTGGTTATGTGAGATCTGCAAGTCACTGGAATCTCTGCAAACCCTTGGAAGTGAATGGGCGGAGAGACTGGTTCTAACTCCTCAAGGCAGATGGAGGAAGATAAACTAGGTAGAAGAAAAATAAAGGGGATGCCGAGACTGTAATTTCACACATCTGGAGACTTCTGGCAGGCGGGGCTACATGCGATCGATGCATTGTTAGTTTTAGACAAAGAGAGTGATTCAAAACACTCCAGATAAATCAATACCATGATCCACTGAATGGGCTTCCCCGTGCAGGGAGGCTGGTAGGGGCAACGGGCCGACGTCAGGGTTTGGACAGCCAGCTTTGCGGGAATGGTGAGGCCCTAAGCTGCGGGGGCTAGTAAGGTCCACGGCGACTTCAACGCGCCGTCCCACATGTGGGACCTGGGAGAGCTGTGTCCACACCCAGAGATGACATCGGGGCCGGGCCCATCCCCAATCTCTAGGACACCTTCCTCGGGGATGCGCTCGCGTAGCCAAGGCCCCGCTCCCTGCAGCTCCAGGTGAGGCAGCTCCAGGTGAGCCCCCGGCCGGTTGGCCACCCGCAGCCCGGGGCTGATCCGGGAGGGGCTGAGATAAATTAACTGCACGGGACCCTTAGAGCTCAGGGACCGAAAAGCATGTTCCTGTTCCAACAAGGAAGCCCTCCCTAAACATTAATTAGGTCTTTCCCATCATCTGTTGAGATCGTGCTAAGGATACACTTTTTTTTTTTTTTTTTCTGTCTGTTTTAAGCTCGGGATCCTGCGACACATGCCTTCTCGAAGAGCGAGGGGACCCAGAATGCAGCCTTCCTTGTCCTTATTCTAACGCTCTTAGGAAACACAAGTATCACATGCTGGTTGGAAGCCAGCTAAGTCTCTAGAGATGGACGAGAATAGGTCCAACTGCTATGCTTCAAACTACTCGATTTTTTACTATGAGCAGTGTAGACACTCTTCAAAGCGCAAGATTAACTGACAGGTGCTAGTAGTTTTCCATCACAAGATACAGAAACCAAGACTCGATGGCTGGCACGGCGAAGCAGTAACCACTACGTCCCTACCCCGTGGGCGTTCTCATGAGCTGATAGTCCCACAGATTAGGAAGAGAGCCACTAATCCAGGTTATTTTGGTGAATACCACACACTCTTGTTTGTCAGTTTACCTACTATTAGCCAGATCCTTTAACAAGCAATTTGCATATTTTTGCTCGAACCTTCTTAACATCCCGATACAGTGGAAGGTATTCTCATTGTACAGACAGGAAAAGCTGAGAGAGCCAAGTGTCCAGGTACGCGTTAGCTGAATAATCCTAAGTAGTCAGGACTTGACTCCTTGCCTCTGTGCCTTCACTAACAATACGTCTTCACTAACAATACTGTGATAAAAATCATATATTCATACCCTGAACCAGCTTGGCAAGTCCAGGAATCCAATTTTCTACAAACTGCCAGAGTTAGCATCTCTCAGACATTTTAGGTAAGCAGGGGCGGAAGGGAAGGAAACACATCCATGAAGGCACTACCATCTGCCAGGCGGAGTGTGAGGCGCTTTTGTGCACTCCGTCTGTACTACAGATCTTCCTTTTTGTAAACTTCTGCTCTCATTTCCCCCACAGAAACCCAAAGTAGCAGGAGCGTAAGTGATCATAACCTTCTAGTGGCTCTTAACACCGAATGCAAATTTGCAAAGACTCCATTTAGGCAGACAATGGCATGACTTCAATCTCGGCAGCACGGAGGAAGTGCACAGAATGTTTTCACACATTTCACCTTCCCGGCTACTGAAAACAACATCTGCAGACAGATGAAGGACAGATCATCATTTATGTTACAGGTGAGGACAAGAGGGTTTCCACGAAGATGGGAGTTTTGCCCAAAGCAACCAAGTCGGAGACAAAGATGCTGCTCAAGCCCTTTCAACCATTTTAGAGACGTCAGAAAGTTGGGAGTTACCCAAGTCTCTCTCTCTCTCTCTCTCTCTCTCTCTCTCTCTCTCTCCCTCTCTGCCTTTCTCATCTAACCTGATTCCTAAAACTGCAATCCCAAAATGTATTTACCACGTTGGAGATGCAAGCTGCCCTTAAGAAACACTGGGGTGCCTAATGCTTTGCTTTTCTCACTTGTTGGCCAGTCAATATATTGAACGTATCTCTACAACCACCTGCTTCCAGCAAAATACACGTGAAGCCTTTTTGTAGTGGTGTCATCTTTGCAGGAAGCAAAATACAGCGGTCCCCTTGCCCACGGTTGTGCTCTCCACGGTTTCAGTTACCCGCAGTCAACCGAGGTCCAAAGCCCATAAGCCTCTTCCTGATGCATGTGATAGATATTACTGGGTCAGTAGCAGCCTAATGCTGTCACGATGCCCACGCCATTCACTCGTCTCATCTCATCGCTTAGGCATTTTATCCTCTCACGCCTTCACAAGAAGAGTGCATATGGCACAGAAAGGTGTGAGAAACACCACAGTCACGTAAATTTCATTACAATTTATTGCAATAATTGCCTTATTTTATTAGTCGCTGTCGTTGGTAATCTCTTACTGTGCCTGACTTATAAGTTAAACTTTACCACACGTGTGCATGGGTAAGAAAAAAACATGATTTATATGGGGTTCTGTACCACCTGCAGTTTTAGGCACTGACCGGGGGTCTTGGAAGGTATATCCCCCCATGGACAAGGAGAGGCCGCTGTAGGAAGCCATATCCCCTATTTAGAAGCTCTGTAATAGGAAGAAATATATTAAGTTTTGGGCTCTACACCACCGTGAGGGGGAAAATATATTTAGTACATGGTTCAGAGATAAAAATTCAGGAGAGGCAAGGAATTAAAGCCCTGGGAGTCATTCATCTAACAACATTTACTGAGCACCTACCCAGGAGGTGCTGGGGATGCAGCAGTGAACAGGAAAAATAAATCCCTTGCCCTCATGTTGCATCCCGTCCGACGGGGAAGACAGATTTTATTTCATGTGCATACACGTGGTTCAAACATAAACTGTGTATATACAGAGTGACTCTAGAAAACAGCTGGGATTTATTAACTTCCCCGGATCAATTTCTTCCCTTACTTATACCCTAGCACCACCTTATTTCAAACTTTAAATATATTCGGGGCATAAAGGAAAAGAGGAGGCACCTGTTGGTCCTTCCTCAGCCTTCATCCTGGCATCCTTTTTAAAATTATGTATAATAGTAAGCTTTTTACTCTAAAACGATCTGTTATTAGTTGGAGTCATAGTAAATATGTGTGATAATATCAGAAATAAAACGTGCGCGTTAAATCAGGTCACATAAATAACACACACACACACACAAAAAGGTCACAAGGCATATAAAGTGTCCTCCCCAATGCAGAGCCCTGTCCTCCAACTGCTCTCCAGAGGCAAGTGCTGCTATCAAGTCACACTTTGCACATTCGTGCATGGACCTGTGCTCACACACAAAGAAATATCTGTGTATTCGACAAATCTTTGTGCGTGCAGATACTGCTTTCATTCTAACTTGTACACGAGTAAAAGCATTTTCTGAGCCTTACTCTGTATCTTGTTTAAGAGACCAGTCCACAGCCTATATGGTGTGGCCACATCCTTTTTCACGGCTGCATAGTATTCCAAAGAGTGGACTATCATAACTGATTTAGGCATTCATTATAGAAATCGAATCTATTGCACCTCTGCATAATAACTCCAATGCCCGACTTCACTCTCCAAGCCCGTCACATTCACAGTGGAGTGCAAACCCCTAAGAATACCAGTCAGAAGTCAGGGGGTGGGAAGTGAGTAGGGATAAGCCATGGAGGAAGAAAGTACCTTTTACTTTTACTGAACTATTTTTAAATTGCATGGTCACTCCACTCATTTGTGCCTGTAACCCTTTTCTTTCTGCTTGTGATATTGCCCCTCCATCTAATAGGTCTTATATATGGTGGTCAAACTCATTTTCGGGGTCTGCTCCCAAGAACCTTACACTGACTGCAGGCCCTGGGTGCAAGCGGGTTCAGGCACAGCTCCTATATGTTTCCACGGTGACCAGTACTGACTTCCATTAGATTGTTTATTATGCTGTATTGAGGTTATGGATGGACTTCCTTACTGTGTGTCTCTCCTAGTTGACTATCAGCCTCCAGGAATGCAAAGATTATGTCTTATTAATCTCTATATCCACAGGGCATAACCCACAATTTACCTATTACAGGCCAAGGAAAATTCATCAAATGACTGATAAAATGCACAAAGCTGTATGACTCCAACTGAATGTTCTCTCTATTACAGACCAAAGCTACTGAAATCGATCTAGTTTACAGATCTCTTAGAGCCCCGGTCCTGAAAGTATGATCTCTAGACGAGCAGCATCGGCATCATGTAGGCAGTCGTCTGAAATGAAGACTCTCGTGCCCCCCTTCAGAAACCCTGAAGGCAGGGCCCACCACTCGGCTGCAGCAAGCCCTCTCTGTAACTCCGATGTGCACTCTACTTTCTGAAGCACTTGTTAGAGTATTTTTCTCAATTCTCAATTTCTTCACATCGTCTATTCCCCCCCACAACCATTTTGCTCCTCACATTGGAACCACCCATTGGGAAAAGTAGCAAAATATCACCTCTCCCCTTTTTGAATCCTACTGAAGTTCTGATTGTGTCCCACAATACCTAGTTCCAGCAAACAGAACTGGCTGGAGGTTAACTCTGGGTCCCCGGGAGATTAAGAACAATGAACCAAGTTTCAAAAAAAGGTGATTACTATGTGAAATCATCGCTAGCGCTCTTTTTCCCAGCCAAGGCACTCTCGGGTAACGTCTGATTAAAGAGGGACTAGGCCTCATATACATACAAAGGAAACACTCTGCTCTGTAAGACATCGGAAACACTTCTTAGGATAGATGATTATGAATGAGATACCGTTCCAGGTATCACTTAAAGTTATAATAAAGAGAGAAGGAAAAAATAAATAAATAAATAAAAATAAATCAAACCAATTGTTGAGAGGTTACTCAAAGCAATTCCTGTTTTCCCACAAAAGATGATCTAATCCTCAGATTCTAAGGACAAAGACAGGCTTGTGCTGGGGGCAAGCATGTTGGAGTTCCCTTTGACTTTCCACACGTCTCCTTCTTCATTCCGATAAACTGGAACAGAATAGCTTCTGCTGGGCAGACTGAGTGCCCGTAATTATATTCAACAGTATCTTGTCTCATTATTGTTCACTCAAAATACGTTAGAGAGATAGAGGGAAACACGCTTCAATCTCACAAGCTCTCATCCTACCCGCCCAACTCAGTAGTCATAATCCATCCACCCTTGGCCTCCTCATCCACTCACCCACCAAAAAGAATTTGTCAGATCTCTCATTGGCTCACACTGACCCTAATCCTATGTGAAAGTTTCCTGTGTTCTCAAATCATGCTGAAGAGACAGTCCAGCTAGGCAGCTTCAAAGACATATGTCTCCTTCGCCTCAAGACAAAGAAAAATAAACCTAATCCATCCTTGCAGATAAATTCATCAAAACTCAAGGCCTGTGGAAATGTTTACTAGTGTGCTCTCTATTTCTGAGTTTGGAATATCTGAGCTAGAAGGGACCTGACAGGTCATCCAAACCCAATCCCCAGAAGCAGGGATAAAAATAATAGCATCTGGGCTGAGGTTGAACCCAGAAGGGAAGAACCAGGCATTCTGACTGAACAGCACAGGTCTTTCACCGCCACTGCAGGGAGTGGCAAACACTGCATTTGGAGGCGAATTTGGCTTTCCTCAAGAAGGACCACACGCAAAGATTCCCGTCAACCTGTACCCACGTGAAGCAAAGGCACGCTCTCGAATTTTCGCTTCTTAAGAGAGCCTCGGCACATTCCTAGGAGACATAACACAGCACACTTAAGAATGCTCATCTATAATAGTCTTTCCTTGGGAATATATGAAGTCATATAATATTAATATTTCCTAAAGCTATAACAGCTTTCATTCTAAAGTCTGAAAGCTTCCCACAAACACAAAGCCAGACAAGATTGTTGCCAAGACATAGGCAATATTTTCACCTAAATCCATAGTTTGGAGGTCATTTAATTTATACAACGATTTCCAAAAGACAAACTGAATTATGTATAATGGCAATGAAGGTTGTTGATTAGATCCCTTATGGGTTCTAAAATTTAAACAATCCTGAAACATTAGGTAGTTTAATCCCCACTTTGCTTTCTTTCATATATGAAGTTACTATCTTCAAACAAGTATTTCACCACCATAGGGTTTTCATATTTTTAAGAATAATATCTAATTGTCTAATCTCTTTGTTCTCAAGATCTAGATTTTTCTAAAAAACATTCATAATTCTAATGTCAAATACAGAGGCACTTGGATGGCTCAGTCGGTCAAGCTTCCGACCCTTGATCGGTTCAGGTCATGATCTCAGGGTTGTGAGATCGAACCTTGCACCAGGCCACGCTCAGTGCGGAGTATGCTACAGATTCTCTCATTTTCCCTCTGCCCCTCCCCACCGCTCACACTCGCTGGCCTGTGCACGCTCTCTCTCAAATAAGTAAATAATAGTAGTCATAATCTCGAATGGTAAATCCAACCCTCTCCAATGTAGAGTCTCCTAGTGTTTACTTTGCCGATTACCAAGAATTCCCCCATTACTCCACCACCTTGCTTTGTCTATATTGTCGAAGTAAAATGAAGACATCCTATTGGAATGAGAATATAATCCATATTTCTTTGAGGTCCTACCTGTATTATATTACACATGCCATCAAAATGACTGGTCAGAAACCCATACACCAGTTATTCATGTAGGCACTTAGGTCTATGCACTATTATATCCCTATATTGTCTCATATGCCTACTGTGCTTTGCTTTTCTTCTAATAGAGAGCAGCTGTCAAATGATCATGAACTTCCTTAAAGTAGAAGGCCAATTAAGAAATATGCAAGCAATAATGGAGATACAAAATCGCCAATGATGCTAAAACTATTAGATAAAAGTATGATGAGAAATAGAATTTTTATGCAGGATCTTTCCACAAATTACTAATTACTAAGGGGGAAACAGTCACTTTCTAGGAGAGGAGAGACTCAAAAAGACGTCACCAGATGAGCAAAGTGGCACCATCAAGACTGGGACAAGTCAGCATCACACATGTTGTGATATGTTGCACTGAGAACACCGTATCACTTCTCCAGGTTTTTCATGCAAAAATGCATAACATGCATGTATTTGCAAAGGAATATCAGATCCACCAATTGAAGAACATTAAACAAAATAAGTGGCCTAGAATCCTTCAAGAATATAAATTTCAAGAAAAACTGAAACAATGGTTCCAGATCAAAGGGAACAAAAAAGTACCATGAACTGCAGTTTGGCATCATGACCTGGACCAAGGAATACAAACGTCTATAAAAATCACTGTTGGGAAAACTGATGAAATTTTAGATAGTTATGGATAGGATAATAGTTTTGGGCCGATGTTACATTTCCTGCTAATGATAATTATCCTGCGATTAGAAAATATAATGAAGTATTTTAAGGTAATAGAATGTCCCCGAACTGCCACCAAATGATTCCGAAGAATAACAGAATACGCATAGGTATATGCAGAGCAAATGATAAAACAAATGGATCAAAATGCAAAAACTGATAAATATGGGGGAGATCTTTGCATTATTCTGCCAATTTTCCTAATAAAGTTGAAATTACATCACAATAAAAGGTGACCCTCTATGGCAAATAATAACTACATCTGTGCATCAAACTTCTACAAAGTGTCATCTCATTTGATAGGTTAAGTAAACTGAAGTTCCAAGAGATCAGATTATTTGCATAAGAATACAGGACTAGTTGGTGGCTGTGACCGTTGATTTTATTTAAGAAATTAATACCTTAGGGAAAGCCTAGCAGGCTGGTAAAACATTATTTCTGGGGGTGCTTGGCTGGCTCAGTCAGCAGAACACGTGACTCTTGACCTTGGGTCATGAGTTCAAGTTCTACGTCGGGCATACAGTTTAAAAAAAAACAGAACACATATCATGTCTGGGTGTGTCTGTGAGGGTGTTTCTGGGAGAGACTGAATAAAGAAGTAGCTGTGCATCCTCCAATCCACGGAGAGCTGGAAAAGACCAGAAAGGAGGAGGAGTGGAAAATCCATTCTTTACTTAAAATGGGATATCCAGCTCCTCCTGCCCTTGGATATCAGCATTCCTGGCTCTCAGGCCTTCAGGGTTGAACTAGTATTTACACCACTGACTCCCGGTTCTCAGGCCTTCAGGCTTCAGTCACCCGAACTGCACCGGTGACTCTCATGGGCTTCCAACGTATGGACAGCAGATGGTAGGACTCTGCCGCTTCCACCACCGCATGACCAATCCTCATAATAAGTCTCTTTCCACACATCTCTACATAGCCTACTGGTTCAGTTTCTCTGGACAGCCCTGAGCAATATCGTGACAGAATCAGAATTTTAACCCAGCACTGTCTTCATCTAAGACTCCCCAGTCTATCATGTGGCCTTCAACCAGCCTCCCCTATTTCTAGGCACAGAGAAATCTGGTGTAGACTTCGGTGTAGCCCTTTCTTGCTTCCTTTGAGCCGTGCATATGCTCTCATCTTGTAGACAAATGAGTCATGCCCATCATCTGTTTGGCATTACTGAGAAGGCTGAGATACCCAACCTGAGTTCATGACTCAAAGGACGTCCGCGATGGGTAGCAGCACCGACACCTACAGAGAAGCTACCTGTCATCTGGAAAAGAAATTCAGGTCCCTGCTTCTTCCAGTCCTCTACTCATCTCAGGACTGAAACTTTGAGTTTCTGGTTTCAAAGACTGTTTTCTCTAAGACCACATCTTTCAAACGAATGACTCATTGTGCTGAAGGATTTAATGAAATCAATAGTCGGGGGCAGAGGGAGCACAGAGATTCGGTTCTAAGAAATCAGGAGGAGAAAATATTACATCAAGCTAAAACTAAGATACTGGGGCATGACAAAGCAGATAAAATCAGTTAAGTCCAAGAGTCTCATTAGCAAACAGAGCCCAATGCACAGCCTTAGAAGGATGAAACTCATAATGATTAGTGATACCTCTACATGATCTGATTATTAATAATAATCAGAAGAGTAAGAAAAATAAAAAGAAGCCACCATTTACTGAGGGCCTACTGTGTAAAGACGCGGTGCTAGTATTTCTCATTTGCATTTTCATTTAATTCAGAATGTAAAATAAGGAAATATTTTACAGATGGAAAACTAACAACAAACAAACAACAACAACAACAAATTACAACTGGGCTCAGAGATTGGACAAGCTTTTTCACGGTCACATGAATCTGGGGGTGTGACACAACTCCAACAAAATTTTATAAGGTTACTGCATCTAATAACAGGAAGTTATTAGAATGAGGGTTGAGATCTGGAGACCAAAACTCTCACAGTAACAGGTTCAAGAGAGTCGTGGAAGTGCTAGGCTAGTTCTGCATATTCAGCCTGATGACAGCTTTGGAGCTAGACAGACGCATATCAGGTATGAGCAGATCTAGATCTGTCTTCACCTCTTTGGAGAATTTACCTAACCTCTTGGTGCATTTGGGTTTCTTGTCACTGAGAATATATAAAGATAATAACCTCTAACTTTTAGGTTCGAGAAGTGGGTATGAGAAGTATGAGAGTGGCAGGGAGTGATCATCATTTCATGATGACAAATAAGACAACAGACCCAACATGGAGTCACTTGGGCTCAGTCTCATTTCACCAAATGGAGACTTTAAAAAAAAAAAATTTATTCATGAGAGACACAGAGAGAGGCAGAGACACAGGCAGAGAGAGAAGCAGGCTCCATGCAGGGAGCCCGATGCAGGACTCGATCCCGGGTCTCCAGGATCACGGCCTGGGCCGAAGGTGGGCACTCAACCACTGAGCCACCCCGGCATCCTCCAAATGGAGACCTGATTACAGTTTCAGCTTCTCCTAAAAATGGAATCTGAAACCAGCCAATCAGGAGCCATCTGGTCAGCACTAGTGAAGTGATCTGTCCTATAGACCCCTGCCGTCCCCTAAAGAAAAGCGGCCTTGCCACTACCAGTCTACTTTTTACTGATGTGTCTTCCTTGTCCCAGTCTCTTCTGCCCATAAGTCTTTCACTTTGTACACATCTTGGGGGCTCCTTTCTATCTGCTAGATGGGATGCTGCCCAATTCATGAAGCCATGAATTATGAGATCTTTAAGATTTACTCAGCTGAATTTTTTTTTAACAAGACACTGGAAAAAAGCTAATGTACATGCATAGAGCTTTGCATGTGTTTCCGATGCTCTTATTGTGATTGTTGGTAAACTGTAAGGACCCGAGTTAAATATGTTTTCCAAACAAAATAATTATAAGGTCATAATGAATCCCCTCCTTATCTTGGAAACACATGGCTTAAGACAGTTCATGCTTCACTTCTTTAGAGTAGATGAATTTTTCAAAACATGTGAGAGACAGATAGAAGAAAAGAAAACATGCATTTATTTAGCATTTACTAGTGTTGGGTATTTTTTTTAATATTGCAACAGAAATGATACACAGATATTTCAATTAATAAAGTTTTACCCCCAATCTGTCAAAGAAACCAAAATAGAGGCTGCTGCAGACAACATGGTACAGAAAAAAAAAATAAATAAATAAAGATAAAGCCTTTGGCTCACATCTTAGTTGGATTAGTTGGCTGAAATCTTACTTCTCGATTCTCTGAGCTCAGCTCATCACATGGCTGCTGAGCAAAGTTGACATTTTTTTTTCTCATGTAATATCTGGAGGCACAAATTCTGAGGTATTTTTAAGAGCAACGGTAATTATTCTAGTAGCATCTGTAGTAACAGCTATTTGTTGGTGGATATGAATAATTAGTTGCACCATCATTATCATAGTTAACAATTAGATGGCACCACTCTGCACTAGCCCAACCGTCAACAATTTCCTATGACTCATTGAATGTTGAAAACCCACGTGGAAGGTCACGTGACTCCCCAAGGTCACACAAGGGTGACCGCTATGCACTGAGCTAGGGAGCGATCCTGTGCCCATCTACGCGAGGCGACGGAGACACAGAAATGCTACGTGCAGGATAATAACAACACACCTAGTTACGAGATGTGGACAATCGAGTGGAAGGAAACCGGGGAGTTTGGGCGGGGACAGCGGGTTCCACCTCCTACTTGCAGACGGTGTCAGATAATTTCCAACTGGTTCTTAAAGGATCGCTCAGTTGACCTCGCGGACTTGGGATTCCTGGGTGGGGACAGGGCGGGGGCTGTCAAGAGTCCTGAGGATAACTTATTATTTTTTTTAAAGATTTTATTTATTTATTCTGAGGATGATTTAAACCCTGGACTTCGGGCGACCCAAGGCGACATGGGAGTGTTCCCGTGTGTGTGTCTGCCTGGACGTGTGTGGAAGCCAATCTGCTGCAAGTGTCTCTTTTCAAGCAGTTACCCTGTGGAGACAAATAGCCTGAGGTAAATACACAAACTGTACGTTCTGCTTTTGACTGGAGGCTTAACTTGTCAGCGATAATGATTTACATAGTGAGCCTCTCTCTTCCTGACTGGAAAGTTCCACTAGCTTCCAGCTATGTGCTCTGTTAAGAGTCGGGAAGACAGAAATCCTTCCTATTTCAAGCTGGTTTGATTCCTGATTCCTTCCCAGAGGTGATGTGAAATCTGGATAATTTGGGTGAACTGGTAGCAATATTGTCGCCAAGGAAACGCATGGATCGTGCAGGAGGGCGGGGGGGGGGTGTGCTGTTTCACAGAGCAAAGAGCACCCCCCACCCCGAAGAGCCCCACCTCGTTTCTTCAAAGTGAACGTCGATGTCACCCGGAACCCTCGCCCGTGTCTTCCTCATTTCAGCAAAGGCCCCAGCACATAGCACGTCCCCGATAAATGCTGCTGGACAAATATTTTGATCTACTTTTACCCAGCACTTTGGAATAACACAGCAGGGGCAGCCCAGGGGGGCTCAGCAGTTTAGCACCTGCCATAGGCCCAGGGCGTGACCCTGGGGTCCCGGGATCAAGTCCCGCATCAGGCTTCCTGCATGGGGCCTGCTTCTCCCTCTGCCTGTCTGTCTGCCTCTCTCTGTGTATCTCTCATGAATAAATAAATATTTTTTTAAAAAATCTTTAAAAAAAAGAAAAAGAATAACACATCAGTCAACGGTATTGATTTTGAAAATGAAAAGTAAATAAACCCGTGGCACGTCATATTAGTTTCTGAATTCCGTGTGCGTTTGTGCGCGTGTTCGATGAAATGACACGACGTGACTACTTTATCTAAGAACTCTAACTTTTTTTTATAAGAGACTATATATCGGAAACTTTTGAGGGACAAAATTTGATGGCAGATACATTTATGTTCGAAATGTGATTCAGCGACTCTCAGCTGGCTCACTGTAGGCAAATTATACAACCTCATTAAGTCTGTTTATGCCTACAAATTGAAATATATTGCCGGGTGTACCTTATACAGATTTTGTGAGTATCAGGCAGTATTCATTCTAGTGCTAGCATGGAAGGGTTCAAAATGACAGTCATCTGTTTCATTAACAGCAGTCACATCCCCTATTTTCCCTAATTGAGAACCGTGGAATGGAAATCTCAATACACGTGATACAATATTAGTCTAAAGAAGACCTTCTTCCTACAAAACACCTCATTTTCAGAAAAATGACATTCAGGGCAAATCATAGGTGAATGTATACAGTGATACAACCTAGATCACAGATTTAACCATCATCGTATCTAAAAACATACTTATCAGACTTATCAGCACAATAATCATCCACTGCTGGGAAATGTAATAATTTGAGTAGGTCTGGGGGGCGTCTGGGGTGGCTCAGCGGTTTGGCGCCTGCCTTTGGCCCAGGGCGTGACCCCGGGGTACCGGGATCAAGTCCCACGTCGGGCTCCCTGCGTGGAGCCTGCTTCTCCCTCTGCCTGTGTCTTTGCCTCTCTCTCTCTCTCTCTCTCTCTCCATCTCTCATGAGTAAATAAATAAAATATTTAAAAAAATTTTTGAGTAGGTATGGGGTATGCGTGTGTAGAAGGGTATAAAATGTTCATCTAATTATGAATCTAAAGGTTCCTTCCGGGGATCCCTGGGTGGCGCAGTGATTTAGCGCCTGCCTTTGGCCCAGGGCACAATCCTGGAGACCCGGGATCGAATCCCACGTCGGGCTCCCAGTGCATGGAGCCTGCTTCTCCCTCTGCCTATGTCTCTGCCTCTCTCTCTCTCTGTGTGTGACTATCATAAATAAATAAAAATTTAAAAAAAAGAAAAAAAATTGTAAAAAAAAATAAAGGTTCCTTCCCTTCAATATTTATAAAATGTGTTTCTTTGTCAATAAATTCCAGATATTTTTTTTTTTTTGCATGTTCAAGAGTTGGTAGGTGAAGCTTTTTCGAAAATTCGCAGGGAAGGAAACAGCCCGTGAGCAGCCCTAAGCTACTGCGAGGTACGGTTCTCACCAGGGACGTCTGCTGACGGTCCCCGCACGGGCCGGCCCGGTGCACTGGCTGCAGCATCGCCTGGCCGGCCACAGCAGCGTGGGGCCGAGGGCTCTGCACCTGACCGCTGGAGCCCAGGTAAGGCCGCACCGAGCCTCTCCCCACGCGGCTCAGAGGGAATCAGCCCCCGCCAGGCTCACCTCGGGGCACTGGGTGCACGGCCCAACTCAAACCCCCTCTCCAGCCCCAGCAGCACCTGAGGGTCAGCACCCAAAGGTGGGGAACGTCCCTAACCTCTCCCACCTCTCGCTCTTCAAGGTCCTCACTGGGTCCCGTGACACGTAGAGGCGTCGACACCAGGTCACCTGTCACCTGGGAGGCGGCATGCCCGGTGTCATTCCGATCGGCCTCCTCCGGCCAGGAGAGGCAAGCACCACTGGGTGCAGCCTCCCAGGGGGGCCGTCCCTTCCACCACCGAGCTCAGCGGGCCAGCACGGCAGGGGACGCGGGGGCCGGAGACAGGGCGCTGCATTGCAGAGGCTCGAGAGAGGCCTGCGGTCACCCACGTCACCTTGCGGCTGAGTGACACGGGCGCAGCACGGCGCGACCTAAGAAAGAAAGTTCTGGGCCACGGCAGCTAGAGCTCTAACGACAAACAGAACTCCCAAGTGTAAAATGCTTAGGACAGTAACACCTCCCGTTACATCTAGTCCCCTCTAAGTGAACTACGACAGATCACACCCATTGCTTGGGGGATCCCTAGTGGAAAAAAATAAAAAATCCTACAAGCCAATATTCTAGATGAGGAAACAGAGGCTTAACAGAATTAAATGAGGCTGCAAGCTGGAGTGTGTCTGCTATGACAGGATTTGAAACCCAACTTTGTCCGACTTAGAGCCGGAGCTCCTGACCACAGCAGTCCAGGCTAGCGTGTTTGTAGCTACGACAAAACCAAGCCTCAACTTGGGACTAGCAGGGTTCGACGGCGGGGCTGCACCCTGTAGTGCCCCAGAAAAGCAATAACCACAGGAGAAGCAAGCTAGCCACGCAGGCATCACCCAACACACAGAAGTTGGGTTGAAAGCCCGCTAGAGGCTTCAGAGACGGGTGCTAAATACGGTTTGCTAATGTTGTGTTAAATGTTTGTTTCTGCATTTACGTGAGCGTTTATGCCTCCTGGAGCTGCAAACCGAAGCCTATAGCTCATAGCAAGTACGTCTTGGGTGGAACAAGATACCTTGAAGAGTAAATTGTAAAATAGAAAACTCTAATCCTTTAAGAGGAAGGAGATTCGAATCGAAAATCTGCATGTGGCACTTTCATGCTTAGTTGGGGGCAGTGGGGAGAGAGAGAGCAAAGACTTAGCCCCCCTACTTGATGAGCTAGAGAAGTTTTTCTTGTGCTGACACTTGGATGAGATCTAAAAGAAAAGGCCAGAAAGGTTGGGGAGCTCACGGAGGAAGGAGGAACGGAGCTGAGGACTTTGCATTTGCAAGGACTCTTCGACTCCAAGGTGGGCGTGCTTTCTTCATCCACCTCAAAAGTTCTCTCCTGAGAGCGGGAGCCTTCAGATACAGACTTTCAGCTCCTTATCACATCTCAGCCAGCAGTTCCCAGGCATGCTGATTTCCTTTGCAAATACAACAAAGCAATTTTTTTTTTTTTTTATTGCCAGGTCATAGGATCAAACTGTATCCCAGGGCTTGCCATGCCAAGCGACACAGAGCTGCTCCACCATTCCCTACCCCAATCCAAGCCTGGTGAGTATTTCTAGAGGAAAAAACTCAACGGCGAAGGACTTCCTCAAATGTTAACCGAATCCGACAGTCTTGGGCTCCTGGACTGGACCATGCATCATCCAGAACCTGGGGTGCTAGGCTGTGTGTAAGGGACACCATCTTGGATAATGTGAAGCGAGGAGGTCACACGGCAGTGAAGATTCTGAGAGCCTCCTTGTGCAATATCCCCTGGGATAACGGCTATTACAGTCCAAGTTCTCAGTCTTCGTCTGCAGCATCAGTAGGAAAGCAGTTGACTCCTCAGATTTAAGAGACCACATAGGGGCAGCTGAGTGGCTCAGCAGTTGAGCATCCCCCTTTGGCTCAGGGCATGATCCCGGGGCTCTGGGGTTGAGTCCCCCATCAGGCTCCCTGCATGGAGCCTGCTTCTCCCTCTGCCTGGGTCTCTGCCTCTCTCTGTGTGTGTCTCATGAATAAATACATAAAATCTTTAAAAAAAAGAGAGAGGAGAGATCACATAAACCATATGGTTGGGTGGTAGTCTTCCAAAACATAATGCCATCCTGACCCCATCCCATCGTGGCAGGGGCATGCCACAGGATCAAGGAGCCCACGTCTTAAGCGTCAGGCTCTGTAGTACAAACTGGAATTACAGTAGTAATCTCAACACACCTCCTAGTAGAGAGGAGTCACCATAGGAAAATGCCCATCTTGTTCAGCGCGGAGTGATGCACAGAGGACCCTGGGCGGGCAGTGTGACATTAAACACCGAGCAAAGGATCAGGAGCCCTGGGTTTCCCCTACCCCAGTCATCCTACTTGGGCCTCTGGGTTGTTGGAATGATCCAAATATGTGTTTGGAAGAGCAAACTGTGTTGTGTAAAAATAAGAACTCTTCCATATCCATAAGAGCATACCCATGTGCAAAGAAACATAAGGAAGAACCAAATAAAGGGAGGGTGGGGGTGGTACAGTGTAGGCAGAAAGAAGCATAGGTTTTGAAATCAGCTAGTTCTGCATTCCAGGACCCATTCCCCCACTTCACTGGTCATTCTGGGACAGTGACTGCCTTTCTCTGAGCAGACATCCCTTTATCTGTTAAGGGGTGGGGTGGGGGGCAGTGATGTCAACAGCTCTATCTCGCGGGGTTCAATGAAGTCAGACCTTGGATATCCCGGAAGGTATCAGGTATGTACCGTGTAATACTCCCCTTGCTCCTGCCTACATGCGTCCCTCAACTTTCACTTTGCCTACTTTTCCTTAAGCCATGACGAATATATTGATTCAAATACATTTGTCAAGTAGCAGAGACAGAAAACGCTCTTAGCCTCTTCCATGGACATTTCAGATTACTCACAACTGAATACATAAGTCAAATCAGTTCTGTACTAGAAACAGAAATTCTAGGGGCCCCTGGGGGGCTCAGCGGGTTAGGCGTCCACCTCGTGGTTTCAGCTCAGGTCGTGATCTCAGGGTCCTGGAATCGAGCCCCCCATTCGGCTCCATGCTCAGCTCCCCCTCCCCCTCCCCCTCTGCCCCTCCTCCTGCTCCTGCTCTTACCCACACACACGGGAACGCCTCCCTCCCCCTCAACCTAAATCAATAAACCTTAAAAAAAAAAAAAAAGAAATAGAAATTCTAATGAATTTTTTGTCCTTCCAGTGTTTCAAAAGCCCATTCTACAATTTCAAAGAGGGTTAGGAGATGCGAATGGTCCAAGGGCTTACCTATAACCCGTTGCCACTCTCCGGCTTCTCTTGGAAGCCAGCGCCCCTCAGGAGGAACTGGGTGATCAAGACCCTCTTCACTCATTGTATCGGGTTGCACGTAACATGGGCCCCGTTCGGGTTCTGGCACCAAGTGCTAGGAAGTGTATCAATTTAAAAGCCAAAAACATGTTTCTGGGAAAGGTTAGGAAGATCTTGGCTTGCTGGTTCACCCAGATTGTTCTGACCTCATGCCCAGTGGTGGCAGCCACGGCTACTCGGCGAGCGCCGCGTGTCCCCAACCAAACCCACTCCTCGTCGAGACAGAGCAGAGCTGAGCGACCAGAAGAGCCATGAAACTATGCAGAAGCCCATCTGCCCAGAGGACGGGCCCAGAGGATTTCCTGTAGGAAATTAGTGTCTTCCTGGCGAAAACCACTCAGTGGACCCAAATCCTTTCCTCTCTCTCTCCCCGTCTCTCTTTTTCCCTGTCCCTCCACTATCCTTCCCTTACTCTCTCTTCATCGTCGTCATCACCCCGTCTTATTTTTCCTCTTATTGTTTCTGATCCTGTGCGGCTTTTGAATCCTCGGCTCCTGTGAAAGTCTCTCAGTTTCTGCTTTCTGTGTCTAAACCCGTCTCCTAGGTTGTGACATCTGTAACGTGACTTTCTCTCTGTCATTCAGGATTTTTGGTCTTAGGCTACGTTTGCTGTTTGGCGCTGTCGTTTGTCCCACTCTCTGATCATCTCGACCCATTTGTGTGGGTGGGAGGGGCTGTCTCCACGTTTACTGTTTGGTTCCCCCCCCCCGCCCCCGGCTTCAACTTGTGTCTCTCATCCAACCTGTGGGATGGAGAAAAAGCCACAAACATTGAGATGCATTCCCCATAATCTAGTTGGGATGTGGAATCTGGCTTCAGCTATAAAACAAACCACCAAACAGAACAACTAAGAACTTCACATAGGAGTTTAATGACAGGAAAAGCAGAGAAGAGGAGCGAACTAGTGGCTGTGATCAACAGGCACAGCCATTGCACACGTCTAATGATTTCTGAAAGCACCTCACAAGCCTGATTGTAAACGCTCCTGCAAAGGCAGGGACATAATTAGAGGATGAGCTCTGCCGAAGCAGCCCTGCTCTAAGGGAAACGCGACAGGACGCGGACGCACACGCATGTGAGCACACACACACACACACACACACGAGTATAACAGAGAAGCAAACTGCAATGAGAAATTCATTTATACTTTTAGATTCCCAGAAGCACACAAAAAATAAAAGCAAAGAAAACCCCACTATAAATAACCCTGCCACATTCTAAATAAAGCCCTTGAGTGGCTGGGGAGTCTGACTTGCTTCAAGGAGTTAATAGGATTTGGTCATTTTTAATAGCTGTGTTTGCTTTCTCACCAAATTACTCCTCCTCGGAGAATCTGCTACAGGCCCAAGGGAATTATTCTCCGCGGCCAAAGTGCGCCGGTAGCAAAGGACATGACCAGAACCGTCCAGAGGAAGGTCGTCCCCCTCCGTAGTAAGAGTCCAGAAGGAAGAGATGAAACAGAGGAGCCCACATCCCTCTGGAAGAAGACCCTCGGCGTTGCAAGAGGAATCAGGGAAGTCACGGCGGAGAGAAAAGTAAATTATAGATCCCACCTCTGGAGCCTTTGGGGTATTGGTCACCGGCTCGGTTTCCAAGCGTACAGGGAATTGTGAATGAATTATTCAGCATTAACACAATTAGTTCAAGCAGCTGGAGGGGACAAGCTTTTTGTCTTCTTTTAGTCTGGAGTAGAGGATTTTGGTTTGTGCCCCACTCAAGCCTCCCTCTCTCTTCTTTCTGTTGTCTGGGGACCCTCCGTTTGAGAGGAGCCCACGCGATTGCCCAGTCACGGCCCAAGGTCCCAGCGGGCTCTCTAGCATAGTGCTACAGCTCAAGTGATGCCGAACTCTGCCCAGATCAGAAGAAAAAGCTGGGACCTTGCACTACCGTCACCCAACCAATGAAGAGGTAAGTCAATGCAACTGTCTCAATTTCCTCACCTGCCAAACGGTGAGAATGACACCTGTAAATGTATTTTAAAAACCAAGCAAGACGCCCAAAGTGGTCAGGACAAACGTTCTCCTGCTACTCCCTCTACATCATTATTCTCTTACTTCATTATCATAAGTATTGAAATGTATATTTTTAAATGAGAAAGCAAAAAAAGACAGAGGGCACACTACCCTGTACCTGGACACTCCCCCACGAATCCCTTTGTACGCGGCTCGAGCTCTACCCAGACCCACGTTGTCGCAATCTCACCTCCCCGTAAAGGAAATGTAACTGAGCCACCATACACCTAACCCTCCAGCACACTTTTCTTCTCTCAAGGGCCATACACGGGCCTCTCTGCCCCATGAGCGAGGCATAGAGTGATGCCTGCGGACGATCAGGCATAGTGGTCTCGCAGTTAGCTAGACGTCTCTAAACGTATATTCAAATCCTACTAGATTTTACAGGCCTGTCACGAGACCCTAACTTGGTTGTACCTTCAGCGAGACTCACTTTACTCATCTGCAAACTGGGGTGGCAGCCAAGCCCACTGAGCACCTCCCATATGGGGTTCAAAAGAGGCCAGGTGTTGCTGTGGTTACAGGGACACACCCTGGGTCACGGTGTCCAGGCCTGACTCCAGGCTGCATCAAGTACTCACCGTGTGTCTAACCTGCAGCTGCTAACAGAGATGACTCTTCCCTCGAGCTCTCCCAGCCTGACAACGGGGATGGTGATGCCTTCCTCAGGGTTTCTGTGAGGACTGAACAAGCAGCCTTTATACGGTGCCTACCATGCAGCAAACACTCAGTAGATATGATCAGTTTATTTTGGTCACTTAAAAACCTCCTTCTCTCCCCCACCCGAATGTCTCTCTGCACGATGTCATCAATCTCATAGTCTCCGACATATATTCACAACAAAAAGAGATCTATGCAACACAGCTGGGCTTTTTTAGGATTAGAGAGCAGCAGAAGTATGCATCTAGCCTTTTATCCCCTGCTGTTTCCCAATATCCTTCAGTCCTTCTCATCAGGCTCATTTGGATTCCGCTATTGCCTCCCATGGAAGCCCAGTGACATTTGAGACTCTGCAGATTTCGGAGCACATCTGCCATGTTGTGGTAAATACGTGCAGAAAGAAAGGATTCCATGGGTCTGAGCAAGGGGTGGCTCCTGTTAACTGATCCAGTCTGGGGGGTGGGGGGTCCATAGGCTGTTGCCTCTGCCTTCACCTGCAGCATGGAGGAGTTCCAGCCGCAAACTGATGTCGCAGCCTATGGTACCCGGCACCTACCACATGGGGTTCAAATGAAATAAGCTGTGGCTCCTACCCTATACCTTGCCTAGAGCTCTTCCAAACATCAGTGCCCATGACCCATTCCTTTAACTAAGCGGTACACCAAATTTACTCAAGTTGGATACAGAGAACGAAAAGCATGAGTCAAGCTATCCTGGGAATGACTGACAGCTGAGTGAATATATCTATATTTTGAGGCCTTAATGTGCATAGGAATTACCTGGGGGAAACCGTTAAAATGCAGATTCTGATTCAGTAAATCAGGTATACAGGTGGTGAATGAAATTCCGCATTTCTGACCAGCTCCCAGGGGCTGCTGCGGGTCTGCAGACCCCTCATTCTTAGTACCAATAGTGTAGCGAATCCTATTTCTCTTCCCAGTTGTAAGATCTAAAAGGACTTCTACATGTACTGAAAAGTTAGGTGAGGTCGCCGTCGCTACCGAGAAAGCATGCCCACATCTTAACTAAATATTCCGATACGTGAACGTTGACAAGACATTCAAGGAGTCGGGACAGAAACACATGTGGTCAGACTATCACAAGGAGGGCGCGGGGTGAGGGAGGGTGGGAGGGAAGGAGAGAGAAAGAGTATAGAGGGTGAGTTTAAGTTAGCTATAAAGGAGACGATGTGAAAATTAGCAAAAGGAAAGCTCACTAAAGTGGAGTCAAGAGGCTCCGCAGGGAGAGTTTACACCCTACTGAATACTCAAAAGGAAGAGATGGGCCTTGCACTTGGATACTGCTCTTTGGCCCAGGAGGGGAGGGCAGGCTTGTCTCCCGTCAGCGACAGCTCAGCCAAAGAGAGGGCACCACCATGCTTTTAACTCCCAGAGGACTCCAAGGGACGTTCTGTTTGCAAGAGCCTTTCTATCCCCCCCACCCCCAGGAGAGCTACCTCTCCTTCGTTCTCCAGACTCCCCCATGGTGTTGCTGCAGCTTGCTTACCCCAGATGGCAATTCTCTTTTATTCTCCAATAAGCTCATCTTTGGCTGGTGAAATAACTGGGAGTTTTATTTTTAAAGTTAATGATATGTATGGAAGGAAAATGCTAAAATATTAAAGAAACTACCGTCTAGAAAACACACATAGCCAGGCTGAAGGAAATGCTGCAGCACCGTTTGTTATCTTTCTTAAACAACATGAGACCATAAATACCTTTCCTAGGTTATTCTTAATTATTGAAAAGCTGCAGGCAGCATGCAGGCTGACCATAATACTCGGAACATTACAAACACAGGTTCCCATTTCAAAGCCAGATACAAACCCTTTATTTCTGGTTCATATTTGGTCTGTCCCACGGTAATGGACGTCCTTTAAGTACACTTAGCGGTACAGCAAGGCTATGGCTGCCCTGGTTCTCTTCATAGTGTTGTAAAAACGATCGAATATCTCTAGCTCTTTAATTTATTAATTGATGAGATTGTCCTTCCAAGTATTTAAATAAGATCACATTTACCAAATGTGATTCAAACTAAATAACGGTCTCCAAGAATATGCTATGAATAGGGAGCATTGATATTCTAAGAAAAATTGAATGATATAACATATCGCCATTTACTTTCCTCTCATTTTGTTTTGTAATGTGTTATGACGTAATAATAGCATATCCTAGAAAATAAAATGGGCAAAATTATTAAGAAAAGAAACTGACAATCTAATCACATAAATGGGGGGGGAGGTTGACTATAATGGCACATTTCCTTACAGACTCCTCTTTCTTGGTATTTGATGCATTGATATGCATCAATGTCACAATTTAAGTTACTTGTTTTTCACGGGGGTTACATACCTATCATTGAGTCTCATATTTTTCTCAATCGGGAATTTTTTTTTTTTCAGAAACAATGGGTGGTGCTTATAAATATGAATAGGACTCTTCCTACATTGATTTTTAAAATAAAGAGTACTGGCATTCTCAGGGGTGAAAGGAGAAAAACTCAAGAAAACAAATAGCAGAATGGCGAACATCTCTGCATACGAATGATCGGGGGATCAGTACGCCGGAGTTCATTATTTTTGTAAGAGACTGAATATATGTATTTTTTCACATGCACACACGTCTTAATATACGCCAGGCACTCTGTTCATATCGCACACGCAGTCTTGCATTATAGTCTACACACATTTTGCATCTTGTTTCGGGTATTTATTCAGTCGCAATGTCCCTGTGTTATAAATCTTAGTGATGTTTAATGATTCAGACTATCCCGCTAACGTGAATAAACCGGGAAGGCCTCCCTGGTTGAGTAGCATTTACGTTTCACCAATTCTGCCCCGTGAGCTTCAGCTCCATACTTGCGATCGAAATCAGTGTTGCATTTGCTTTTTTAAATTTTTTGATACCGATTACCTTGTCATTTATTCATAAAATAGATGACATGATCCGGCTTTTCATCCATTAACATAGGACTACTATTATTTGCTTCAAGTGGGAAAAATATACCCGTCTCAACGAGTTGACCCTTAAGGAGACTGAAAATATATGCAAGACTTTTAAGAGGTTTGAGTGAGTGTATTTTGGGGGGGTTTCTGCGAGATAAGCACAGACTCTCGGTACACTCACCTGGTCCCTGGGTATGGACCAAAGCAAACAGGGTGAATGTCTGGGGCCACAGAGAGAAGGGATCAGGAGGTGACTCGGGATTTTACTGGTGCACAAGCCCTGCTGATAGATCACACACAAATGCGAGTCTGCGCGCATGTGTGCATTTAGGGTTTCTTCTGATCCACGCGACTGATACCATTTCATTCCTCTCTATGAGTGTCGGAAAACTTCCCAAGCTCCGGGATGCCTGTTATGTCCCAGCCGGGCCACTGGGTAAGGGGCAAGCTCTTCCCGTGGCCTTGGCCGGGCTGGGACACGTGATGCTGACCTGCGTGCCTGCCACGTCACTGGGGCCCAGGCTGCGTAGGGCAGAGGCTTCGCACACCGGACAGCGAGTGGGCCTCACGGGCCAGGATACGGCAGGCAGTGGCCGCGTACCCCAGCACCCTGCGTGCACACGGCCGGCCACAGAACGGCCTGTCCAGAGCCACCTCGTCGCCGCTGCAGACAGCGTCATCGCCTGGCACCTGGGCCTTCACACTCAGCACCACCCAAAGGCTTTCCAAGTTACAGAGAAGAGAGGAGGTTAGAAGGGCAAATTTAAAGAGAGAAAATGAGTCAGAGCCGTGGAGGGAGAGAATTATAAATAGACGGAGCATCACCAGCAGTGGAGTTCTATCCAAATAAGGAACTGCTCCGAGGCCCAGGTAGGAGGGGGAGAGGGAGGAGAGAGCAGGGAGCTGACGCAAGAGAGCCCATTAGGGTGGGACTCTGACCACCTGCAGAACAAACTGGTTTCTCCCAAAATAAAGCAACATGAGGAACCGAGGATCACAGACCACAGAACAAGAGCTAAAGGGACCTGGGCAGAAAATCAATAGACCCCATGCTCATTTCTCTCATATCGCCCTCTTTGCCGGCTCCACGGGGATTCATTCGTGTCTTAAATATACTTTCGTGATCCACGATCCCATCACTGGTGAGGAAACCGCACACGACAGGCCCATGAGGTTCTCTGACGGGTCCCCCGCGGCAGAGGTGCGGAGAGGGCAGCCAGGTCTCCAGGAGCCCCTCCCCACCTTCCCAAGGCCACTCCACCGCAGCACCTGTCCCTTCCCAGCTTGGTTATGGTCCGGCCCCCAGGTGGTTTCCTTAGGGAGGAGCCTACATCCCACCCAGCAGACCATCGTCCCGCTCAGGTGCCCCACGGAGCCAGGCTCCTTTACTTCGGGGTCCCCGTCTCAGTCTGAGTGCCACAGTCGCTAACAGGCCGCGTTGCCCGTTGCCTGTCCCCCCCACAGCACCCCACCAGTTCCATGACAGAGGGTGGGCGTTGGGGTTCGGGGCTGGCTCAGGGCAGACAATGTCTCATCCATGGTGCTTGGGGGACCCTAAGTGCTCAGTGCGCATTTGTAGGGTGCCCTCATCTAACACCCTCCTGAGTCAGCACAGGGCTCCCAGGATAACAGCGGGCGGGTCCCCTCGTGTGCGTATCACCCAAGGGACGTGACTGTTTCAGTCTTAGTTGCAAGATGTATGAAAACCATCATTTTTTTTTCTTTTTCCTCTCTCTCTCCTTTTTAAGACAAGAACACATATGCACATAGGACAGAGTCTCAGGCACCACCTTATCCTGCACCAGCACCGGCAAAGAAAGCCAACGTGAAGGTCCTGAGGATTGTGACACGCTAGGTACTCACGGACAGTGGGCTCTGCACCACCTGTTCCACAAAGAACTAGAGTCAGGAGCGGAGTCTCTGGCTGACACTGGTTTTACAGAAATCCAGAAAGAGGAGTTTGGGGGCACCCGTGCCACCCGCACAAACCTAAGCTGGCAGATGGATGGTGAACCGTGGAACCAGCCCGCACGGGTCCGGGCGGTCTCTGCAGAGCACTTGGCACAGCCTCCTCCAAAAGCCGGGTTAACAAGTTACCCATTAGCACGAATGCAAAGAAATGCTTTGATTTAATTAAAAAAAAAAAAAGAAAGAAAAGAAAGAAAAGAAAGAAAAGAAAAGAAAAGAAAAGAAAAGAAAAAAGAAAAGAAGAAAGAAAAGAAAAAAGAAAAGAAAAGTAAGAAAAGAGGAATCCCTGGGTGGCGCAGCGGTTCGGCGCCTGCCTTTGGCCCAGGGCGCGATCCTGGAGACCCGGGATCGAATCCCACGTCGGGCTCCTGGTGCATGGAGCCTGCTTCTCCCTCTGCTTGTGTCTCTGCCTCTCTCTCTCTCTGTGTGACTATCATAAATAAATAAATAAAATCTTTTTAAAAAAAAAAGAAAGAAAGAAAAGAAAGGAAAGGAAACGAAAGGAAATAAAGGAAAGGAAAGGAAAGGAAAGGAAAGGAAAGGAAAGGAAAGGAAAGGAAAGGAAAGGAAAGGAAAGGAAAGGATCTACTTAGTTGAGGGGCAGCTGGGTGGCCCAGCCAGCTGAGTGTCTGCTCTCCGTCCAGGTCACGGGGCTCCAGGCCCCCCGGGGCCCCACGGCCAGCGGCCCCCCATGCTTCTCCCTGCCCCTCTGCCCCACTCACGCGTGCTCTCCCGGTCTCCCGGTCTCCCGCTCTCTCAGGCCAACTCCCCCACTGAGCCCAGGACATGCAGGGCTCAGTCTCAGGACCCGTGAGACCCCGACCGAGGCCGAAACCAAGGGCAGGACGCCTAACCGGCTGAGCCACCCTGGCGCCCCAAGAATGACCTTTAAAATCGCGAAGTAGAAACAATGTTCAAACTACCAGCTGCTCTATAAAGTGCTGACACTAAAGGGGGACATGAAAGGATTGCACAGCCCCCTTCATTGAAAAAAGCCACTTGTATGAAATCTTACTGGGTTTATGCTACTTTTTAATCAATTCCCCCGTTATTTAGGTGACCCATTCAGGTATTTGTGCACAAGGCTTCCTGAGCGCCCCCTGTCTACAGGCAGTGTTCTGGGTTCTGGGGAAACAGTGAAAAACAAAGGAGGCGAAACCTGTCTCGTCCGTGGAACATGCACCATCGTCGGAAACAAATCGCAAACAAGACAAAGTATAGGGTATGTGAGGCAACGATCATCAGGAAGACACAAAAGTAAAGCACCGCCAGGGGGTGTGAGATATTAGAGAGGGCAGTTATTTCTGGGGCAGGACGGGACAGGGAAGGCTTCTCTGTGAATGGGACTTTCAACCTCGTTTTAATTCAGCCAGAAACACACGTGCTTCTACGCAAGGCGACCCTGAGTAGGGCCATGGTGTCCCCACGACACCGCACAACCCCTCTGTCCTGCTGCCATAGCTTGGGTCTCCAGTCCACCCCACCTCAACCCAAGTGGCGCATCATCCTTCCAAACACACCGAAACATCACCTCCAGCCAACACGCCCTGGGACACCCGAAAGGACCCTTCTTTGGGCTCCCGATGTCTTGTGCTCACCCGGCAGCGTAACTCTCTGGCCACCACTGCAACGACACCCACACATACATGGATGCACACACGCCTGTAACTAAGAACACATCAGAGGGCCGCCTCGGCGGCCCCGTCGGTGAAACCCGAGACTCTTGATTTCCACCCAGGTCATGATCTCAGGGTCCCGGGAGAGAGCCCTGCCTAAGGCTCCGTGCTCAGCGCACAGTGTGCTTGTCCATCCCTCGGCCCCTACCCCACCCCACCTCACCGCCCCACCCCCAGCTTTAAAATAAATAAATAAACCATTTAAAAAAGAATACAGTTGGGCAGCCCGGGTGGTTCAGCAGCTTAGCACCTGCCTTCAGCCCAGGGCCTGATCCTGGAGACCCGGGATCGACTCCCGCATCAGGCTCCCCGCATGGAGCCTGCTTCTCCCCCTGCCTGTGTCTCTGCCCCTCTCTGTGTCTCTCATGAATAAATAAATAAAATCTTAAACAAAAAAAAAAGAATACAGTCAAGGCTACAATTGCTATGTACAGAGACTATGCATACATGATGATATGGACTCTCACATACTCTTATTTATCCTACTTGGAGAGCGTTTGAAGACCTTTTAGTAATTTCTGCAGAGTTAACATTCAGAAAGTGACAAAGTCAAACTTCGGACTTCTGGAGAGTGCACCTCGAGGGCTTGCTCTTCCTCTGCACTCAGCTGTCTAGGGATAGAGTGAAAACACACGACGGATCACGGGAGGGTGCACGTAAAGCTCTGAAAAGCCAATCGCTCAAAACCCAGCTCTGCCCGTGAGCTTGAGCACAGCCCGCGGCACTGAGGCCCCAGCACAGCGATCACAGGAGGGCCTTTAGGACAGCGGGTATGGTCCTACGTGACGGATGCTCCTCAGCCTGGGGGAAGCTCGGCAATGAAGTGGCTTGCAGCTGGACACGGGAGAGCGTGCACGGAGACAGAACACCTGAAGCACCGGTGGGCACCTGGATGCGGATCCTCCTCTCCCCCAGCCTGACTCAGAATCTGAAGCGGTCACCCGAGATGTAGTTCTGGCTTCGCTACGACCCAAGAGCCTCAAACCCGAAGCTACAATATCTCAGGAGCAATGTTCTTTAAGGGGAAATATGTAGGATTGGAAATGTTTGCCGGAATTTCTTCAGAAAATGAGTTCGACTCTGATTTAACAGTTGAGCTGGCCAGGATAGAGAAGAGAGAAAGAGCTAATTCATAAAAAAATAAAATAAAATAAAATAAAATAAAATAAAATAAAATAAAATAAAATAAAATAAAATAAAAAAGTCATAAAGACTCAGGGGTGTTTTGGCCACTTCAAAGTCTTAGGGTTCACATGTGACATTTCTGTCACTCGAGCAAGAATTTTTTGAGCATTACTAAATCACAAATCGATGCTAAATGCCTGGCTGTTTGCTTCCAGCTCTATCACTTAATTGAAAGAACAGAGTTAAAATTAGTCATCAGACTCCTATGAATCCAAAACAAACCCCAATTTAATTACCTTTTCTATTCAGACAAATATGGAAAGTTCTCCTGGGCATAGCATGTTCAGTTATTTATATTATATAAGATACTATTTGCAGTCATGTACTTCCATAAAGAATCAACTAATAGAAACGGTAAGAAAATACTCAATTACACATGCGTGAGCCTGTAGATCCAGAATTTCTTTCTGGAAAACGAACTGCCTGGGGGCTGGCTCAAGTTCTAAATATCCAGGAGGGAGGACGTTAGGGACTCTGAATTCAATATTCAATAGCTCCTTTAAAAAAACAAAAGGTTGAGCTTTACTATTTATTATTTGCTTTTTAAGGGTTTTATGTTTAAGTAATTTCTGCACCTGATGTGGGGCTTGAACTCACAACCCTGAGATCCAAGCGGCGCACGTCCCACGACCGACTCAGTCCCGCATCCCCGTAGGCAAGAACTCTTGAGTGCAAATTGTGGTTCAAACACATGGCAGCTCCTCAAAAGCGTAACAGGATACGGTGGGTAAGATCATGGCCTTGGGAGTGCCCAACGCGATTCAAACCCGAGCTCTTCCCAGCTCTATGCTCTTGCTTTACCGATCCTTCTAAGGCTCACGGCTGCCGTACTTAAAACACGAAAAGGGCATCATGCTGGTCAAGACGCCCGTATTCAAAGCCCACTGGGCCTGAGGTGTTTGGCAATTGAGCAACTTTCACACCTAGACACACATTAAGGCACGTACACCGCACGGCGAGGAGGAGCAGGACCGTGACCACGACATGAGTACGAGTGGGCCGCGGCCTGTGTTCCAGCACGGTTGTGGCAATGGGACGCACTAGGTCTGCAAACAACCTCAAGTCTGCTACCTGAGTTTGTATCAGGCAAAGCAAAAAAAAAAAACAAAAAACAACAACAACAACAACAAAAAGAACACACTTTCGGAGATTTTTGTGTTTTAGACACATTGAAAAAGGTCTTCAGACCTATTTGACACATATTATTGGTGTATGCATGTATGTACGTATATGCACACAAACACACACATGTACACGCAGAAACAGCAGGGCAAGCTATTGCTAGGATCAAGTAAGACGGTGCCCACCAGGTGCCCCCATGGTACTGGCCAGGATGGGCCACACACTCAACGGGGGCGGAGAGCACGGTTCTGGTCTCGGATATATGCTCCCGTGTGCCTAAGAGAGGGCCTGATGAATCCTGGTGATTGCTGGCATCCCCTCATGCAGGCTTCCTATGTCCAAGCAGACCAGCTACATGAGGTGAGAAGACACAGTCCTGGGAGGGTCTCCAATTGCCCCGCGAGACAGCGAGGTGAGGTGGGAGGGCCCTCACAAGCTCCCAGCAAGACACAGAGAGTTAACCCAGGTCTTGATGATCAATATTCAATGCTCTTCCTATTTTCCTTTTAAATCCCTGCTTTTGGGAAATGAGTACCATTGGCCCGGTTCACTTCTTAATCTAGACCTCTGTGTCCATCGAAAGATGATGCATAAAGAAGATGTGGTCTATGTACACAATGGAATATTCCTCAGCCATCAGAAACGACAAATACCCACCATTTGCTTCAACGTGGATGGAACTGGAGGGTATGATGCTGAGTGCAGTAAGTCAATCGGAGAAGGACAAACATCATATGGTCTAATTCATTTGGGGAATATAAATAATAGTGAAAGGGAATAAAGGGGAAAGGAGAAAAAATGAGTGGGAAATATCAGAGAGGGAGACAGAACATGAAGACTCCTAACTCGGGGAAACGAGCTAGGGGTGGTGGAAGGGGAGGAGGGCGGGTGTTGGAGGGGAATGGGTGACAGGCACTGAGGGGGGCACTTGGCGGGAGGAGCACTGGGTGTTATTCTGTATGTTGGCAAATTGAACACCAATAAAAAATAAATTTATTATAAAAAAAAATCTAGACTTAGGAAAATCAGCCAGTGGCAGGCGAATACTCGGACTCCTCCTATGATGACGGTGTGGGAAGCCTGTGAACGCTTTGGGGGGAGAACCCCGTGAGCGTCAATAGCCAGTGGTGTGATCTTGGGGACCACTCACCTACACAAGGAAGGTTGGTCTAACCTGCCGACAGCAGCGCAGGTGCAAACCCGCCCGCACACAGCCCCGTATGAAATTCCTTTTGCACACCTCTGACCCCATGGGACACTGAAGGGCTCATCTCCTAGTGCAAACTTCACTGAACCACGGCACGCAGCTCTATGAAGCACGCACGCCAACAACGTCCCGTTCTGCATCCCGGTTAATAACTGAAACAAGCCACGAACAAAACTGAAACCAAAAAGGGAGACAGATCTTCCTCCAACGGGAAGCTGCGTGGCCTCAAAACAAAATGCGACAGATGACGTCTCAGGACCTGAGGCCACAGAAATTCCGAGCGAACAGAAACGTACGGACGCTCCAGCCAGAGGGCAAGTCCGGCTGGCACGCAGACCCCGGGGCAAAAGGGGGGCAGAGGCCAAGCTGAGCGCGCCTGAGCACGTGCTGGCACCTGATGGGGGCGGGGAGCCGGCCTTCGGCGAGGTCACTGCGCACACCTGAGGCCGTGGGGGTGCCCGTACTCCCGAGGGGCCCGGTGCACACCTGAGGCCGTGGGGCTGCCCGTACTCCCGAGGGGCCCAGGGTAACTGCACCAGCCACCGGGCCAACAGGCCACAGCTACGTGCCACCGGGTGGGCCGAGTCCGATGTTACAGACCTAAGAAGGAGAAGCAGATCCTGAAATCGGGATCTTAGACACGCAGCTTACCCGGCCAACGAGAATCGGTTCAGGTCCAGAAAACTCCTCCAGGACAAACATTTGATTCCAAACCCAGCCTCTCTTGGAGCGGTTCAAAACCCGCTGCTCGTCACTCAGCCGGCTGGGGTCCAGAGGGGGCCCGCCCAGGAAGACCGGGGCCGGGCCCGTGGGAGCCGCAGGAGCGCAAGGGGGCAGCGCCATCCATAGTACCAGGAGCGGGGTCCAGAGATCCAAGGGCATCCCCGCGAGCCGCTCCGGCATGGTCCCGCCGCCGGGGCAGGCGCCCCACAGCCCGACGACTACTTGCTGGGGCTCCGGCCTGCAGCCATCCAGCTCACCGCGCCGCGCCCAGCGTCCACTCACAGCTCCGCGGCGGCCTGGGGCTCAGGAACCGGGCATCGCCTGGGCCGCTCCCCCAGCACCCCGATCCGCGGGCCTCCTGGCATCGAAGCTCCCTGCAAAACAAGGACGAGAGGGGTGAGGGTCCCGCGGCAGGGCCCCAGCAGAGCCCAGCGGCCCCCGCCCTCCAGCCGGGAGCCTCCGAGGAATCACGACCCGTGGGGCCCCCGCTCAGTCAGGCCTTATTCGCCTTTCAGTATTTGCTCCGGGTCTACGCTGATCAAAACCCACTTAAGCACCAGAAGTTCTGTCCTTCCTCCCTGTTTCCCTCTCTTCCTTCCCTCCCCGTCACCATCCCTCCCTTCTTTCTCTTTTTTGTGATGCAAGTTGGGGGACCCCTGGGCAGCTCAGCGGCTGAGCCTCTGCTTTCAGTCCGGCATGATCCGGGGTCCGAGGTCCCGGAGTCCAGTCCCACGTCAGGACCCCTGCATGGGGCCTGCTTCTCCCTCTGCCTGTGTCTCTGCTTCTCTCTGTGTCTCTCATGAATAAATAAATAAAATCTTAAAAAAAAAAAAAAAGTATAACGCAAATTGGAACATGGGCCCTGTTGTATCCCTTAGAGAACGCAAGTGCCTGCCTGCCTGCCTTCCGCCCGTCCTTCCTTCCTCCCTCTGCCCCTTCCTCCTCCCTTTTCCCCTTTCACCTTCCTCTTTCCCTTCCTCCTCCCTCTTCCCCTTCCTCCTCCCTCTTCCCCTTCCACCTTCCTCTTTCCCTTCCTCCTCCCTCTTCCCCTTCCTCCTCCCTCTTCCCCTTCCTCCTCCCTCTTTCCCTTCCTCCTCCCTCTTCCCCTTCCTCCTCCCTCTTTCCCTTCCTCCCCCCTCTTCCCCTTCCTCCTCCCTCTTCCCCTTCCTCCCCCCTCTTCCCCTTCCTCCCCCCTCTTTCCCTTCCTTCCTCCCTCTTTCCCTTCCTCCTCCCTCTTCCCCTTCCTCCTCCCTCTTTCCCTTCCTCCTCCCTCTTCCCCTTCCTCCTCCCTCTTTCCCTTCCTCCTCCCTCTTCCCCTTCCTCCTCCCTCTTTCCCTTCCTTCCTCCCTCTTCCCCTTCCTCCTCTCTCTTCCCCTTCCTCCTCCCTCTTCCCCTTCCTCCTTCCTCTTTCCCTTCCTCCTCCCTCTTCCCCTTCCTCCTCCCTCTTCCCCTTCCTCCCCCCTCTTCCCCTTCCTCCCCCCTCTTTCCCTTCCTTCCTCCCTCTTTCCCTTCCTCTCTCTGTCTCTCCCTCTCTAATGTAAAGATGGGTCCTAGTTCACTCTCTGCTGAGCTATGTGAAGACACTAGCCTCTAATGGGTAATTTAAAAAATATATACTTAACACGAGACTGGGAAAGGAAAGTTCCCATATCTACAGTCTTAGCTGCCACAAGGCATCAGGAGGGACGGTCCCGTTCAGGGTACAGGATGCAATTCTGTGCCTCGATGCTAATAATGAGTGAATAAAATTAGAATGCTCCCAGAGAGAAACTCGGTAATGTCCAGCATGTGCGCTGTAATCAGGATGGTGTCAGGGCTCCCGTTCTAAATGTACAGTTGAACAGGAGATTTAAATTATGAAAAGCTCCTCTGGGAATGAAATATGGTAAAAATACAATTTCCAATTGAGGAGATACAGAAAGGGATGGGCAAAAAAATCCCCCATTACCTGAGGTGTCAAATACATTTTTTGCTTACCTTCAGCATGGCAAAATGTGTTTCCTCCCTCTCAAAAAAAAATATATATTTTTTTAAAGAAATAATGCTCACTGCAGATCCCAGGGAGAAGTCTTGCCGAATTAGATTAAACGGGAAAATAATTCTTCAAGACACCACCGGGACAGGTTGGGCTCAGGGAATCTGTAACGGGGTAGGGAACCTTTGGCCTCCAGGTCTTGGGCCCGGCATGGTGCAGGGCAGGATTGCAGCAACGTCTGGAACACGGGTCAGGGCCGGGGCGCAGGCAGCTGCAGGCGGAGCCGACGGTTGGCAGATGCAGGCTGCCTCTGCTCTAACCCAGCTAGGGACCCGAGGACAGGCCCCCCTGCATCTGCAGGTTGGGGCCCGCCTGCATCCCCAGGCCTGGGCCCGCCTGCATCCCCGGCCCTGGGCCCCCCTGCATCCCTGGCCTTGGGCCCCCCTGCATCCCTGGGCCTGGGCCCGCCTGCATCCCCTGCCCTGGGCCCCCCTGCATCCCCAGGCCTGGGCCCCCCTGCATCCCCGGCCCTGGGCCCCCCTGCATCCCCTGCATCCCCAGCCCTGGGCCCACTTGCATCCCTGGCCCTGGGGCCACCTGCATCCCTGGCCCTGGGCCCGCCTGCATCCCTGGGCTGGGGCCTCCAGCGGCCCTACCCTGATGGGTACCCAGGAACCCGCACCAGTGCAGCTGCTTTACAAACCGAAGGGAAGAGAAGCTTTCAATAGGAAAGTACCTCGGAGCAAACGAGAGGCAAGAGCACCGTCCCATCCCTCCCCTGGAGCTGCCGCGCACAGAGAGAGGACCAGCTGTCCCTCAAGCAGATCTCCATCAACACCTCTCTAGGTCCAGCGCAAGAGCAGACCTCCGCAGGCCTCAAATTTAAAGCCAAACAAAGCTTGCAAGTTCTCCATGAAAAGACCTCAAAGTATTCATCTCTGTCTGACTTGCCAGGACCACCTACTTATCTGAGCAGCCTTTGCAGTGGGGCCACCGCGGGCCCTGACCCGTCCCGCACAAGCGGCCGGGATGAGCCGCGGGAACACCCCGGTAGCTGCGCGGCCTGTGTGGGGGCAGACAAGCCTGGGTCGGGACCCCAGCGTGCCCCACTCGCTGCCCCGGTCGTGATGGATGCCACTTAGCTCTCTGAGCTCCACTCGTCCTTCTGCAACACGGCGGCAGTAAATCCCACTTCCCTCCGGGCCCCAGGGGCAGTCAGAGCCCAAAGTCCTGGAAAACAGCGGGAACACGGTAAGCACGGCCCCCAGCCGTGGCCCTGTGGTTTTCCTAAGTGGGACTGGGAGGGTGGCGGGGACAGGCTCCCTGCCCTTGGGAGGCAGAAAACAGAAAGTCAAATGCCAGAGCCGAGGGTTAAGCTGTGTGGCCTCTACAGGTGGAGCACCCAAGGCACAGGCGTGACACCAGGCACTCACGGATCTTCCAGCAGTGGTGTAAGTGGGTGGAGGTGGTGCTGGGGGCGTGGGAACGTGGGACTGATCCTGATCCTGCAGCCTCACGCCTGGGGGCTCAGCGGGGAGCAGCTGCCTTCGGCTCAGGGCGTGACCCCGGGGTCCTGGGATCGAGTCCCACATCGAGCTCCCTGCAGGGAGCCTGCTTCTCCCTCTGCCTGTGTCTCTGCCTCTCTCTGTGTCTCATGAATAAATAAATAAAATCTAATAAAAAAAAGGAAAAGAAAGAAGAAAAGAGAAGAAAAGAAAAGAAAAAAGAGAAGGAAAGGAAAGGAAAGAAGGAAAGGAAAGGAAAGGAAAGGAAAGGAAAGGAAAGGAAAGGAAAGGAAAGGAAAGGAAAGGAAAGGAAAGGAAAGGAAAAGGGCCAGTCCCCTGCAAGCACAGCTTGTGTAGGACAGAGCAGCCCTATTCGGGGCTCAGGGCCACGCGTGGCCTTCCCGGGCGGTGGGTGCGGAGCCCAGCCTCCGGGGCCTGAGGTCGACTTGCCGGCTTTGCATCGGGGGCCACCCCCCCCATGAGAGCAGCAGCAGCCTCACAACGTAGCCCACCTGGCCGGCCCTGAGCATTCAAGGGGTCACCTCGTTCAAGCAGCGCGGAAGGCCTGGAACCTACAGCTCTTTTTAAATTGTGCCACATACTCTGCAAGTCGACGGGGCCTCTGCTCTGCCCTTAGTGGTTCTGGGGCAAGAAAACTCCTTTCTGCTTGACACACGCGCGCGCGGCTTGTGTCCTCCGCTGGCCCCGAGGGCGCCCAGCACGGGATGAATGCAATGGGGGGGGAGGCTCTGCAGCTGAGCCCAGCAGGCTCGGGTCGGCAGCGACCACTGGCCCAGGTGCCGAAGTGATGGCACATAGTGATTTGGCCCCAGGCGGCCAGAGGACGTGGGCCATGAGGGGTCCCCGTGCAGTGTCCACGGCCCGGGGCCACCCAGGCTCGTGCGGCCTGCCCAACACCGACGCACCCCGCCGCCGAGGGACTTGCTAGGACGAGCGGACAAACGACCACCCCGGCAGGGCACAGCCCGTCATCTGCATCTAGGGATGAACCCCAGGGTCCCCTGTGCTCACCAGCCCTTGCCTGGCAGCGTAAGCTTGTGCCAGGCGGGCAGTGCCAGGTCCCAGGTCCCAGGGCCTGGTCCGCAGCGCCCTGGAGCACAGGTGCACAGCGTCAGTGCCGGGTGGGGAGGCGAGGGAAGCCGGCCCGGATGCTCATCCTGCAGCACCAGGGAAGGCTCCGTGGAGGCGGCGGCCGGCCGGCTCCAGGAGGCATCGCCCAGCCGCCGGGGCTGCTGTGCAAGGGCCTGCAGGTGAGGCCCCGGCGGAGCACAACCACCGGCCCACCCAGGGCAGCGGCGGCCAACCATCCCCGGCGAGGCCGCCCATCCCCCGAGCCCTGCCCGACCCGAGCACACCCTGATGGGTGGTGGGTGCCAGCGCCCCAACCCCAGGGCGGGAGGGGGGCCCTGAGTACAGGGGCCCGGCGGCCAGACCAGGTGAGCCCCGCTCACTGGCACTCCTCACCTCCCGGGGACCGGAGGACGCACTCCTGTCCCACAGCCGCTGGCGGAGGTCGAGTCGCCCCAACGCCTGGGACCCCCCCTCACCCACACCAGCCTCCCGGCTGGACGTGCAGCACCTGCGCACACCCCGGCACCCCGGCTGCCCCTGGCCCTCTCCCATCACCTGTACTGCGACCCAAGGTCCTGGTTATCCCTTCAGTGCCCATTCCAAAGTGGGAAGCCAGTGCCGCTGGTTACACGGAGATGCACAGTGAGCGCCTAGGAAGCGTTTGGGTGGTGGGTTTTTAAAAGACGTTGTTGATTTATTCCTGAGGGACACAGAGAGAGAGGCCGAGCCCCAGGCAGAGGGGGCAGCAGGCTCCCTGCGGGGACCTGACGCGGGACTCGATCCCGGCGCCCCGGGGTCCCGCCCTGGGCCGGAGGCAGGCGCCCCACCGCCGAGCCCCCAGGCGCCCCGAGTCATGCACATACACGCGCCCACACACGGCGAGTCACCAAGAAACACCAGCACGTGCACACACGTCGCGGGGACACACGCAGCTCCCCGGGCCCTTGAACCTGCTCCCCAGGGGACCGTGATGGGAGCGTCCCTCTGCCACCACCGTTCCCATCTCAGGGAGACACAGACTGAAGCACAGGGAGACGCTATCTTAAGTGATGCTTTATTCGCACTTGATCTGATACTGTCGAAGCCTGAGGTCACCTCTCTGGGAAAAAGGAAGAGCAGCAGAGCTTAGAGGCAGAGGCACGCGGTTACACATCTCAGTGGGTCTCAGACAAAAAAGAAAAAAGGATGCTTGGTTCCCAATTTCCATACTGTAAATACTCGCACCGATTCCCGGCCGGCCGTGTGGCCACTAACGACTTGTGGCAGTCCCTGAAAACCTACCCAGCGGCTCCTGTAATCCTAGCAGGAGCCCCCCTGACGCCCCTGGAGGCGCTTCTCAGACCTAAGCACACTAATCACCTGGAAACACCGCTAAAGTGCAGATTATGACCCAGAAAATCTGGGGCAGGGCCGTGACTTTGTGTCTCTGGACCTCTGCCCCGTGGGGGGAGACGTGCTGCAGGCCTCGGGACCAGGGCTCGGCAGCCTGCGTGTGAGCAGATCAGCTCATCCCCAGCCCAGGCCTCTCCCCGGGGACATCACGGGTGTCCTGGTGGGTGCACGCGCTGCCACCGCCCCCTGCGCACAGGAGCACGGGCTTCTCGGACCCGGGGCCCCCGGCCGCCCCGCCGGGAATGAGTGCCCGGGACTCTCCGTGATGCCCCCCCCACTTGCACACACCACGTGGGCCTCTCGGTGCCCAGGCAGGCGGGTCGCACAAGCGGGACTGGGGCTGCTGAGAGCTGGGCCTTCGCTCTGGCGACGTCCGCTCAGAGAGCCTCGCTCGGGGCGAAGGAGATTCCAGTGTGACGATCAGAGTCACACCACGGACACCGCGTGCACGGGGAGCCCGTGTCCTTGTGCTGGTCGGAAAAGAGCTCGATGGGACCCGTCACCGTCATCAGAATTAAGGTCCATCGTGAACAGAGACTACACACCCCGACTGCGGGACTCCACGAAGGGAAGGAGACTCTGAGCTGGGTTGTAAAGCTTGGGTTAAAAAAAAAGAAAAAGAAAAAGAAAAAAAAAATCAATGTATTTTTAGGTTTTCCGACCGCAGCACGTATGTCTGGCCAAGTGATGCTCGTTATTATAATGCTGCGGCCCCGACTTACACCCAGAGAGCGACGAAGAGGTTTCACAGCCTCTCTGGAGTTCTCGCAACTAGGGGAGTCTGGAACCCTCCCTGTGAGCCAATTCCTGCGCCGGGCAGCGTCCCGGCCGTGGACTCTTCATTCACACCCGCACTGAGACACCGGTCCCATCCCCCACCGGCCCCAGCTCTGCGAGGTCACCTCGCGCCCACGGGCCGCACGGTCGATCCGGGAAATAACGTGGATGGAAGCTGTGCAGGGCCGGCCGCACACCGGTGGGTGAAGCCCAAAATAAAAACGGACACTTTAGGATCCAATCCAGCAGATGACTGTGGTTGACAGCAAATTATGCTTTTATTATCCACCGGGCTTAGTGGCCGCGATTATTTCACAGAAGCAAAAGTGACACACAGGCCCGGAGAGTTTCCATCAGACACGTTTCTGACCTTGAATTCAGAACCCTTAGCAGGCGGCCTCAAAACACGTAAATGCACGGGGCGGGGGGGGGTCAGGGGGGTGTCCCAGGAACACAGACGCGTGCGCCGCTCCGCGTGGCCCCCGGCAACTCACACCAGGCTCTGGGGGACTGGAACACAACCAGCAGGGATATGCTTGGGGTTCCGAGGGGGGTGACACCTGCAGGCGTGCAGATGCCACTCAAGGGGGCTCTGCCTCCCAAAGCCTTTGGGATTCCCCAACCGGATTCCCTGGGCAGGGCAGGTGCTGGATTCATGGCTGGTTTCCTGTGCACCATGCACCGCCCCCACCACCACCACCGCGGCCCTGTGGTCACCTCTCTGCGGTGCCACGCCCTCTCCTCAACCCCGCTACTCCTCCACCCAGAAGCACGCATCATTTGCTAATCCTGCCACCCAGAATGCCTACCAAGCCCACCTGGCTCTGTGACCGACACGCTACTCTTTCCCCTTAAAGCCCCGCAGGTTTTGGTGACCTTGGCACACATAATTGCCTTCTCCTCTCCCAAGGGGTAAAACCTAAAACCTCGTTCTTCCCATAGAAGCTCTTTTATTTGTTACAGAAATTTCAGCACGGGGGGACCAGGCCTGTGACTAAGGCGAAGTCAAAATAAGACCCCTTTGCTAGTATCGTAGATCCAGAAGTATTTATAAGAACTTTCTTGAAATCATAAAGATCTCGAAGATACATAAATATTCTATTGGGCTCCCTTAAGGCACAACTAGACTGAGATCATCTCAAAAAAAGATGAACACGAGGCCAGGGGTCTCGGGCCTCCTCTAAATCCCCCCTTCTCCTTTGGAAAGCCACATCCTTCACGGTCTTTAAATCATCTGCTCAAAACTTAATGGTCAGAGACCCAAGGAGTGAAAACCACCAAGGTGCCTGCCCTTTATTGGAAGGGGTCCTGGTGAGGATGGGAGCTCCAGTGGGTCAGAGGCCCGGCCCCAGGGCTCAGACTTCGGGTTCCCTCCCCGGCCTGGGCACCACATTCTACCCACCGCCCCTTGCGGGGAGCGACTTCAGGACCTCAGCCTGGAAGGAGGCAGGCATTGTGCAGACCACCGGGACCGACCAGGGGCCTGACCCCATGGGACTCTAGATAAAACCCTGAGCTTCTCGCAGGGAGGCGTGCAGATGTCCCCACCCTGGGGGCACCCGAGGGAGAGGCTCACTATGTGAGTGGCCTCGTGAGCTACAACTGCCACCTACCAGCCTGCCTTTCCTTGGTCACTCGCTGCCCACCGCGTCCAGAGCCAGCTTCCAGGCCCACCCCCCGGGGACTCCCAGGGACCCAAGAGCCTCTAAATCACAGCAACCGGCAGACATCGCCCCCACCCTTGGCCGAGGGAGGCTCCGCGGCGCCCTGGCCGAAAGCACAGAGTCCGGTGTCAGGAGTGGCTCGAGCCACTGTTCCCTCACTCCCAACAGAGGGGGACGCGGATCTCAGTGGGGGCAGACGAGAGAACAGGTGCTCTGCGCTCCATACTCTAACCTGAGGGGTCGTGGGAAAATCCCATAAGCTACCTAAAACTCTACCGCTGCAGCAAGAACAGCTACTATTTATCAACTATTCCATGTGCTTTACAAAGACTCTTGATTTCTTTTTTTTTTTTTTTTTAAGTATCTTATTTCAATTTCTTGCTGTGTAGGTCACTAGAGAAACTCCCAGGATTCTATTTAGAGAGGTCAATAAAAGAATTTCTCATTCTCGTTTCGTGGTTTAAGTGACAGGAACCATGTTGGATATGAATGACGCCTTTCATCAACAGCCTTCCCTACCCACAGCTAACACACAATTAACGACTTCAAATAGTTGTATTAAGCTTCCAAAGGGCAGTATTTTTAGCCCCTTCCCAAGAGCCAACCACGTCTCCTTCCATGGAACACGTGGCATTGCCCTTCACTGTTTCCTGCTGAGGGGACAACGCACAAGCCTTCAAGATCCACGTGGATCCCAACCATGAAAACACGGTCTGCTACGTCGTATCGTACAACAGCACCACAACCCGGTCTTTTTTTTTTTATTATTTTTTTTTTCACAACCCGGTTTTAATCACTCAATGACAAACATTTCACTGGCTAGATACTTTCATAAAATAAAATAAAATAAAATAAAATAAAATAAAATAAAATAAAATAAAATAAAATAAAATAAAATAAAATAAAAATTCCATTGCATTCCATACTCATCTACCTTCTTAAGGAGATGGCCCCAGTAGGGAGTCCCTACCGACCCAGGGATGAGGCCAAAATGATTTCTAAACACCATTCAGGAAGCTTCTGAGGGAAGATAATCTAAGTAGAGATTGGGTTCAGGTAGCGCCTTCCTCCAAAAGCGTTCAACAAATGTTTTCCGTTTATCCCAATGAATTTCAGCACTACTATAAAGGCTAAGAATTAGAACCTCTCCCTTCTTAAGTAACGTGGAAATGATTAAAATCAGGCGTGTCACATAACCGAGGCCACGGAGCCTGTGACACTGAAACTGAAATGCAGCCCAGTGTCCCGGCCTGATAGGTCAAGACCCTGCCAGCTGGATTACGCTGCGTAGTAACCACCCTCGCGAGGGCATCCTACTGTCATCCTTTCATGTTGCAAAGACTTTCTAGCTTAGGAACCACCCACTGACACTATCACCAGGAACTACAGACGCCAATGACGGATGGACAGACGACAGCAAGCAATCACGTAAGAAAAATAATATTGAGATATAACGCAGAATGCACAGGTGATGGAAACCACCTAAAATGCTCATTCGGATTCTAACTAAGCATCTTCAGGATACTGCTCTGTACTATCTTCCCCTACTACATTTTGGTAAGATGCAAAAAGAAGACAAACACAAGTATGTCTTCCCATTCGACCAAAATAGGTACAATTTTTTTTTTGTTTGCATTTTTGAGCATCCCCAATACGAAGACGGAAGTACCTGAGCACAGAAACCTAAACTCTGTTTGCCAGGGTGAAACATCAATAGAGAAATAAGGAATGGGATGCATCCTTGTAATTTTCGTATCAAATTCTGGAGAGGAGTTTGCACGCATAAGAAAAGCATTCCCTTACGATATCTCTATCACCCCCTCATCTGCTTATTTTGTGTTATTTGTGTCACATCAGGAACCCAGTAATCTTATTTTATGCATTAATCTGCCTACGAAGAAACAACGTGTTACAACCTTATAGCACGTTACAGAACGTGAACATACTGTGATGACATTTTCAGTTAATAACATACACAGAAAGAATAAGATTCCGCTTAATAGTCCTTTGCGAATATATTCAACATGCTTAAAATATAAATAGGTCCACAGAAAGACCTCATCATGGAAAACATATTATTTTCCTGCGTGTACACGTGAGTGCCAGGGGTCCTGCTGATAATATAGAGGAGCACGGAACTGTCGTCTAAGACACTCAGACTTCAGTTCACGTGAGGTTAATGTGGACTGTTGCAGTCGAATATAAAATAGACTAAAGACAGGCAAAGGAGGGAGAGAGAAGGAGCAAAGAAGGCAAAGCCCTTCCCTCAGTTATCGGATACATCCCCAACAGGGGAAGGTGTGGACACCGAGTCACACATGTGACACTTCCACGATTTATTTTCCCCCATAAAACACAACTTTACAGCCCACACAGTTTAATAGCATTTTCGATGTAAGTCTGGTCTTGGAAGGATTCTCCTTTCCTCAAAGCTGAATTATGCTGCTTTTATGTTCCCATATTATTGAACAAATGACTTTGAGGGAGAAAAAAAAATGCTTTGTGGAACATGCACAAATTGATCAAAAAAAAAAAAAAAAAAGATGAGTTCTATCTAAAGATCAACCTAGGATAATTTTTGCAATTTCTGTAGAGAAGATTGAGGTAGACAAATACTGGACTTTGGATATGATCGTATCCCACCCCTCCCAGCCTTTACTGAGAATCCTGTAGTAAAGAGGAGGGGGGCTAACTTGCTAATTGTCGATGCATGGAACAAATGGATACCAAGCACCGACTCTGGGCTTAGCCCTCGACGAAGCAACATCCCCGGGGCAGGTCTTTGGCAAAAAGGGTAGCAAAGTATGAAGGTTCCGAATACAAGTGCTACTGTTTCATGACGCTTTCCAAAAAGATAGAGAGAAAAACCACATCTAAGTGTTTCTACAAACTAATAGGACTTAATAGCAAGACTTCTAAAGGCAAGAAGGTGGATGGTATTTATGATAAGGAACAGCATATGACATTTAAAACTCAGGAAATAAAAGCTTGGGACACGATAGAAAAAGGAAACAGTGTTGGCCCTGGTGTTTTGCCACGAAGTCGCACTGGAGATTTCGCTAGAGGCAGCATATGGGAGAAGTGGCTGAATGGCATCCCTTGAACTTATTTCTTTTCTGACCTTTTGAAGTTGCCAGGTTCAACTCATTTTCTCCTCATGGTTATATCTGAAGCAGGCTCCAGAGGCAAGAACCAACAGTTCAGCAGAAATATGCTGCTCATCACCACTTTCTATGGGAATTGAATGACAAAAGACTAATAGCTCTTTGGTTAATTGAGCCCCACGAGTTCAGATGACGGCCTTGTCCCATCAAAATATCATCCTATTTCACAAAGATACAATTATGGGATTGTGGTGAAAAAAAAAAAAAATTCCAGCACGACAAACATTTTTTTTTTTAAGTGGTCAATATACAAATTTAGGAAGCCAGGAGGGGAAATCAAACAATCTAAGGCAGATGAAATGGCAAAAGGAACGTAATGAAACTCTTAGATTAGACTTGAACCAGCAAATGAGTTAGTTGGGCACATTCTGAGGGTTTTCTAGAAGTTTTGTGTATCTGCGTGCATATGTGCTCACTTCCGTGGGTGAGCGTGCACCACACAGGGCCCAGAGCAGCAAGGACCAGCCGTGGTTTAATCCGGACAGTCCGTAGGTGTTGTATAATATACCGAAGTTAGGAGCCGTCTCCTAAACTGAAAAGCAAAATCAGTGCATTGTGGCTATGAAAGCAACAGAGCTGAAACCAAAGGGGGAAAAAAAAGCCTCTTTCCTGCTTCTCTGAATAACTTTGTAAGCGATATAAAATGACTGAAGCCACCACCGACAGCATCACTGAGCACAGGATTTTCAGAAGAAAGTCTTGAGACTTTGGACTCCATCCATAATTAAAAGGCTACTCTGATTATGCCTGTTCCCTGATTTGTCAAATGAGAGGCTGTGCTGATGGGCCAGGAAAGCGTGGTCGGAAATATAAATTGAATGTCATTTTACCCCTGAAAAGCTTCTGGTTTTGCATGGGGAGTTTGCTCAGACTGGAATGTTGATAAAGCCGCGAGGTGTGCCACCTGGAGTAGGAGAACGAAGGTTTGTTTTGTTTTTGTTTGTTTGTTTGTTTTTTCCCTAAAAGCCTTAGTTGCCTTACAAGGTTTTCTGAACGAAGGGTGAGGTACGGATTCTAACTTTCCTATCTGTGATCGCTCCTTTCTCTTCACCAGTGCCAGGAGCGAGCGAGCGGCACCTGGAAAGCAAAGCCCTGAAGTACAGTCTTGAGAAGAACCGTGTACCCTCATTCCTTGGAGTTCCCTTGCTTTGCTCCCAAATCCGATGCTCCCTGCAAACCAGGAATCCCAGACCTTAAATGTGTGCAGGGCTTACAAGGAAGCCTTGTACCACAGTGTGCTCACCCGGCAGCCTTTACAAATGCTGCCTCACGTGCTCCATTGCATCCTGCTGAGCATGTTTTATGGGTTGTTTGTTTTTTCCACCGAGCACAGCACCGCTGGCTCAAGCGAGTTCAGGACTGGCCTAGGGGATGCCTTAGAGGAGTTGTCAGGCCCCGAGCCCTACAGAACGCCCCAATAAAGTCACTTTCAGATTAAAGACCTCCTTTCCTTTGGAGCTGATGGGTGTCAAGCAGGCAAAAGGAGCCGCTCTTCTAGCGAGGGCTGCTATGACGTTGTTCATCAAAACCCAGAACACTTCCAGGAACTCAAAACATGCAACCTGGGCACCAAAAACGCAGGCAAAAAAATGATAAGAGGTTTACCCGGCTGATATCCCGAGAGTCTGGGGAGGCTGGACTTTAAAGTGGAAGTGGTTTTTAAGAGTAATAACGATTGGAAATACGAGCTCCAGATTACGGGGGGGGGGGGGGCGAGATTAAAAGTTTCAAGAACAGCATCACGGCCCGCGCTTCGGAGGACGTTAGCCGGGGTCTGGGAGGTACGGGGTATCCTGCGAGCATCACCTGCGCAGGTAGTCATGGGGGGGGGGGGGGAGCAGCCCCGGAGGCAGCGATGCCCCGAGTTGCTGGAGATGCTCCTCTCGGTTTTCAGAGATTCTTCTCAACTCCGAGCCCTCCTCGGAGTCCAGGGGGAGAAACGTCCATATTATACACACACGTATGTGCCCCAAAGGTGGCTCGGAGCCCTGCGGGCGCTCCAGCGTGACAGGGCCGGGCCGGGCGGCTTCGGCTGCTCAGGAATCACGGAATCTGGTCGTTCCTCAGGGCGGGCGGACCCAGCATCTCGGGCCGCGGGGCTGGGAGCGGGAGCACGTGCCCGGACAGCGCGGTCCGCAGAGCGGCCTCAGCGGGAGGGGAGGGACCGGCCCTCGGAGAGCATCGCGCCCCGCCCCGCGCCCCGCGCCCCGCGCCCCGCGCCCCGCCCCGCGCCCCCCGCCCGCGCCCCCCGCCCCGCGCCCCCCCGCCCCCCGCCCCTTAGGGTCCCCGCGAGCCTGGGCGCAGCAGGGCCGGGCCCGGGGGCGCTCGCAGCGGGCGGGCGGCGGGAGGCCGGGCAGCGCGCTCGGGCATCTTACGTAAAGCTCTGCCCACGGAGACTTTCCCAGTTGAAAAGCTCCCACCGCGGAGCCGGAGGGGCGGGCGCGGCGGGGCGCGGCGGGGCGGGGCGGGCGGGGGCGGCGGACCGCCGAGGCCGAGGCCGGGGCCGTGCCGGGGCGCCGCGCGCAGGCCCCAGGCAGCCGGGCCCCCCGCGCCCCCGCGCCCCCAGCCCGGTCCCCGCACCCCGGTCCCCGCAGCCGGGTCTCCCCGGCCCAGCTCCAGGCAGCCCGGCCCCCGGCCCCCTCCCGTCCCTCCCGGTCCCCCGAGCCAGGCTCCAGGCAGCTCGGTCTCCGGTCCCCGCACCCGGTGCCCCCAGCCCTGCACCCGGTCCCCGCAGCCCGGCTCCAGGCGCCCCAGCCTCCCCGGCCCCCGTCCCCGCAGCCCCGCTCCAGGCATCCCGGCCCCGCACCGCGTCCCCGCAGCCCAGTCCCCCCGTCCCCCCGGTCCCCGCATCCAGCCCCCCGCAGCCCGGCTCCAGGCGCCCCAGTCTCCCCGGCCCCCGTCCCCGCAGCCCCGCTCCGGGCATCCCGGCCCCGCGCCCTGGCCCCGCAGCCCAGTCCCCCCAGTCCCCCCGGTCCCCGCACCCCGGCTCCCCGTCCCCGCACCCAGCCCCCCGCAGCCCGGCTCCAGGCGCCCCAGTCTCCCCGCCCCCGCCCCCGGCCCCGCACCGGGTCGCGCCCCCCGCCCCCCGCCCCCAGCCCCCCGCGGGGTCCTGCTCACCGCGGCCAGGACGGGACCCGCAGCTCCGCGAGGGACGTGGGCCCCGGCTCCTTCCGAGGCGGCCCCGGGCGAGGAGCGGCGCGAAGTTGCAGCCCCTGCCCCCGCCCCCCGCGCCCCTGCCCGCCCCTGCCGCCGCGCCCCTGCCCGCCCCCCCGCCCCCCCCGCCCCCCTGCCCCCGCCCCGCGCACTGAGCGGCCCGACCCCGCGTCTCCAGCCCCGGCGGCGCGACGCTCGCCCAACGCGGTCCGGCCGCTCGCACTGGGCCCCCGCAGCCGCTCCGTGCCCCGGGCAGGGCCGCCGTCCCCGCGCTCCGAGGCTTCCCGGAGGGGGGGTAGGGGGCGGGGGCCGCGGTCCCTGCGGGCGGGGGGTCCCGGCGCGTCCCGGCCTGGGCGGCGGCCTGCGGAGCCCCCGACCTGTTACGCGCGGCCGGAGCCGGAGCCGGAGCCCGGCGGGGGCGGTGCACGGCGGCGGGGAGCGCACCCCGAGGGCCCGGCGCCGCCACGCGGGGGTCCCCGGCTGCGACCTCGGCGGGCGCGGGGCGCGGGGGGTCCCGGCTGGGGCCGGCGGGTGCAGGTGCAGGCGGGCGCGCAGGTGGGCAGGGGGGCGGGGGGCGGGCGGAGGGTCCCGACCCGGGCCGGCGGGTGCAGGTGCAGGTGCAGGTGCAGGTGCAGGCGGGTGCAGGGGGGCGGGGGGGGGGGGTCCGGGCCACCGGGCCCGCGGGGCGGCTGCGGAGCCGGCAAGTTGTCAGCGGGCGGCGCGGCTGGCGAGCAGGGGCGGCCAGGGCGAGCGGGCGGGCGCGGGTGCGGGAGCGGGGCGGGAGCGGGGCGGGTGCGGGTGCAGGTGCGGGTCCCGGGCGGGTGCGGGTGCCGTCCCCCCCCCCGTCCCGCCGGGCTCCCCCCGCCCCGCCCCTGCCCTCCCCGGCCCCCGCGGACCCGGAGCCCGGCGGCGAGAGGGGGGCGCGCAGGGGCGCGGCGGGCGCGGCTGCAGCGGGGACGGGGCCCGGGCGGTGCGCGTCGGGGCCGGGGCCGGGGCCGGGGCCGGGGCCGGGAGGGGAGGGGAGGGGCGGGGGGCGGCGGGGCCACTTACTGCTGCGCGGTCGGCGGGCGCGGGCGGCCTCCGGGCTCAGCGGCGGCGGCAGGGGCGCGGGGCGGGCTGCGGGGGGCGGCGGGCCCCGAGGCGCCTGCGGGCCCGGCTCATGCCGCGGGGGCTGCGCTGCGGGCTGGGCTGCGGGCTGGGCTGCGGGCTGCGCTGCGGGCGGCTCCCTCCGGCTCCCTCCGGCTCCCTCCGGCTCCGGCTCCGGCGACCGCGGCCGAGCGCTCCCCGTGCGAGCCCGCCCGCCTGCCAGACGCAACTGTGAAGTGATGTGGAAAAGTGAGCCGGAGCCTCCCCCGACGGATCTCATTGGGCGGCGCGCGGAGGCAGGGCCGCGGCTCCCCGCTCCCGCTCCCGCCCCCGCCCCCGCCCCCGGCCGCCGCCGCCCGCCCCGCTCCCCGCGGCCGCCCAACTTTCCGCCCCCGGCGCTGCCCTGCCGCTGGGTGCGCGCCGCCGCGGGGAGGGGAAGGGGGAAGAGAGGGGAGCGGGGGGGAGAGGGGAGCAGGGGGGGAGAGGGGAGCGGAGGGAGAGAGGGGAGCAGGGGGGGAGAGAGGGGAGCGGGGGGAGAGAGGGGAGCAGGGGGGGAGAGAGGGGAGCGGAGGGAGAGAGGGGAGCAGGGGGGGAGAGAGGGGAGCAGGGGGGGAGAGAGGGGAGCGGGGGGGGAGAGAGGAGAGCAGGGGGGGAGAGGGGCGCAGGGGGGGAGAGAGGGGAGCAGGTGGGGAGAGAGGGGAGCGGGGGGGGGGAGAGGGGAGCGGAGGGAGAGAGGGGAGCAGGGGGGGAGAGAGGGGAGCGGGGGGAGAGAGGGGAGCAGGGGGGGAGAGAGGGGAGCGGGGGGAGAGAGGGGAGCAGGGGGGCAGAGGGGAACGGAGGGGAGAGAGGGGAGCGGGGAGCGGGGGGGAGAAAGGGGAGCGGGGGGAGGGGAGCAGGGGGGGAGAAAGGGGAGCGGGGGGGGAGAGAGGGGAGCAGGGGGGGAGAGAGGGGAGCGGGGGGGAGAGAGGAGAGCAGGGGGGGAGAGGGGCGCAGGGGGGGAGAGAGGGGAGCAGGTGGGGAGAGAGGGGAGCGGGGGGGGAGAGGGGAGCAGGGGGAGAGAGGGGAGCAGGTGGGGAGAGAGGGGAGGGGGGGGGAGAGGGGAGCGGGGGGGGGGAGAGGGGAACGGAGGGAGAGAGGGGAGCAGGGGGGAGAGGGGAGGGGGGAGGGGGGGAAAGGAGAGCAGGGGGGAGAGGAGACGGGGGAGAGGGGAGAGGGGAGAGGGGAGCAGGGGGGAGACGGGAGCAGGGGAGAGACGGGAGCAGGGGGGAGGGGAGCGGGGAAAAGAGGGGGGGAGAGGGGAGCAGGGGGGAGGGGAGCGGGGAAAAGAGGGGGGGGAGAGGGGAGCAGGGGGGAGGGGAGCAGGGGGGAGAGGGCAGCAGAGGGGGAGGGGGAGCAGTAGGTGAGGGGGAGCCGGGGGGCGGGGGAAAGGAGGGGAGCAGGGGGGAGAGGGGAGCAGTGGGGCGGGGGCAGGGGGGAGCAGGGGGGGACGGAGGGGGCAGGGGGGTGGGGGGCAGGGGGTGGGGAGGAGGGAGGAACGGAGGGGAGCAGGGGGGAGGGGGCGGGGGCAGCGCGGGAGGAGCAGGGTGCAGAGGGGGCAGGAGGGTAGGGGTACCGCGGGGGGAGCAGGGGGGAGGGGGTGGGGGAGCAGGCGGACGGCGAGTCCAGGACCCGCGGAAGCTCCCGGTGGGCGGACGCGGGGGGGGGGGGGGGCGGCTCCCCTGGGCGGTGCGGGCGCCTCCTGCTCGCAGAGCAGCGCCCGTCGGAGAGGGGGAGGGCGCGGGGGGCGGGGTCCCGGGTCCTGGAGGCGCGGGGGGAGGTGCGCCCCGGGAGGCCAGGGGGGTGCGGGGTCCGGGGCTGCGGGGTCCGGGGGTGCGGGGTCCCGGAGGCCGGAGGGGGGGGGGGTTGTTGCCCGACAGCCGAGTCGTCCGGGTCCCCGCGGGGCCGGGTGGTGGGTCCTGGGGTGCAGCCCCCGCGGGGCAGGGGGCAGGGGGCAGGGGGCAGGGGGGGGCGGGGGGAGCAGGGGCCGGGGTTGCGGGGCGGGCGGGCATCTGGCACCGCGGATCCGGCACCGGGGGCCCCGCATCCTCACTTTTCCTCCGGGCGGAGCGGACGGAGCGCAGGGGCGGGGCGGGGGGACCCGGCGGGCCCGCGGGGAGGGGCGGGGGAGCGGCCAGGTGGGGGCTGCCGGTGCCCCGCGGCCCGACCCAAACCTGCCCGCGGCTCCCGAGGCTCTGGGCGACTGGACCCCTGCGGGCGCCGCCCCCACGTCCGTGGTGAGACGCGTGAGAGAACCTGGGCCGTGGGTCTGTGTCACCCCCTGACCGCGTGGGGAGACCTCAGCGGGTCATCTCGCAGGGTGAAGGGGCCGAGACCCCCGCGGGGAGATGCGGGGCGGGCGGGGCGGGGCGGGGCGGGGCGGGGCCGCAGGTGGGTTGGGGCCGCGGGACTCGGAGCCCCCCGCCGCCGCGAGCCGCCCCACACCCTCCGCGGGGCCCTTCCTTCGGCCCCGGAGAACCCGGAAAGTTTGTGCTGGAGGATCCCGCCGGGCGCGGTGTCCAGGAGCAAACTCGCCTCGGGGAAGCCGGGTGTGGGCGGCGCAGAGGCAGCGCCCAGCCGCATCCCCCCACCCACAGCAGCAGCTACTTTGACAAAGTGAACAGAGCCAGGGGCTTGGCGGGGCTCGCCGGGCCCACCCCAGCACAGGCCCTCGGGGCACCCACCCAGCCCGTCCCCCCAAGGTGGCACCTGGGACTCCAGGTAGCCCTCTCCGCCTGTGCTAACCTCTGCCCCAAGCACTGCGGTGGGAATCTCCTAATAATTTTCTCCTGATTCTTAGGAGAGGTCTGGGTGATTAAGCAGCGCGAAAGAGGATTAGGATGATGTTAAAAAGCCCTATAAGGATATTTCTAAAATAATCAGGGATGCTGAAAGACGAGGCATTTGCCTCTTTAACAATTCCACCCACACCTAATAGGATGCAGTGTCATGTCACCACGGAGAGAGCCTAACTCCCTAAGGAAGTGTCTTCTCTTCAGCATCCTCCCCAGGGTCACAGCCCTCCAGCAGGAAGAGGACTGCGCTCCCCAGGCTTTGGAGAATGGAGACTGAGCTCGCCCGAGCTGTGGAGCTTTGCAGAGAGGAAGGGTGAGGAATTACCTGGCAGGGCAGGGGTTTAAGCAGAGAGGGTGTGTGTGTGGGGGGGGGGCTGCAGCTCAGGCTGGGGGGGGCACGAGGCCTCCAGCCTGCAATTGCCACCCGCCCGGTGACAGGCAGACGGGGACTCCACTGCAGGTGACTGGCTCGGAGAGGAGCCCAGTGAGCCTTTGCTGCTACAGGTAGAGCTCGTGTTATAATTGAGGACACCAGGCGACTGGCTCTTGGAGAGCGAAGGATGAGCTGGCTGGAGGCGGGAGAACAGGGAGGCTTCACCTTCTCTCATTGGAGCAGAAAATGGTAGAATGGAGCCTATCATTCGCTGGATTAAAATGCAAACTTCTAAAAAAAAACAAAACAAAACAAAATAAAATGCAAACTTCTCTTCTTCTCATTCTTCAGTACATAATGAAAAATGGAAATAAATAAACTAAAACACACACAGGGGAAAAAAAAAAAAAAACAACAGGTGCTCACCATGATAGGATTGTGAGAACTTTGAGGTTTCTTGGCTTGCTTTTAAATTTAGATTAATTGATGAATTTGTGGGCTTTCTCCTATAGGTGAGGTTGAAAAGTGTGGATTCCACCACTGTAAATATATCACAATGTAATTCCTGCCTGGGGTAGTTTAAAATAAAAATCGAAGGACTTTAAGAATCTGAAATACGGAGAAGACCAAACCATACATGTAACACGACTTAATATGTAATTTTTCCAGGAATGCAGCACACTTCCCTCAGATTTCATGTTACGAAATCCTAATGAAGAGATCTGAAAACCACCATGTCCCTTTTTCCTGGAGGGTGGGGGTCGCCATTAATAACAACGGTGTCATTAAGCAAAAGACACTTTGGAGTCTCATTTTGACGTCTGATATCGGAACATAGATCATAAGAATGAAAAAAAAATTAAGAAGGCAGTTTTAAGAAGTTTGCAAATGTCTAAGTATACGCAGGAAAGTTTTCCTTTACGAGTTTGTTTTAAATCAGCCTCTTTGCTAAAAATCATGAAAAGATGTGATTAGTGCTCAAATTACAGTGGCTCTCCCACTGATCTCTGGACCAGATACTGCCTCCCTGTTCTCAGAGGCTTGTTAGGGATGCAGATCCCCGTACCCTGCATCTGGGTGGGGCTCAGCAATCTGGGTTTTAACAAATGCTCCAGGGGATTCTGTTGCTTGCTGTATTTTGAGAACCAGTGCCTTAGGCTATTCCTTTCTCAGGTGGTATATATAAAAAATGAGAAGAATAAAAATAAAGTGGGGTATCGTAGGAATACTTATTGTTTTTGTCCTGGAATATCCTAAGACAGAATACTATCTTTAAAAAAAAATAAAGGAGAAGAAAAGTGCGTGCACCCTAAATAATGTGACTACTCCACCAATGTCTATCACAGGATCTGAAAACCTGGACTGAGCTCTCTAGAAGTGGCCATAGATTCTTGGCGTAGAATCATCACTGAGCTCGCTGTCCAGACCTGTGATGCTCCGCGTGTCCCGACTCCTGGGTTTGGCTGTCCCTGGAATTAGGCCTGGATCTCTTAATATTAACTGTAATTGCTAATCTTGAGCTTGCCGTTATATCTTCAGTAAATGGAGGTGCAAACACTCTCTGAAAACCACATCTGTGCCGAGAGCATTTTGGAGAAGGTTTTCAACATGGCATTATCTCCCATCTTCCCAGGTGCTGGAAGAGAGATAAGCTCCCTTTCAGCTTCTACACAGAAACCCAGGCTGAGGGGCCAGTAGATGGATGCAGGGCAACTGGTACAAAGCTCTCAGGCAGGCCAACCCGGCCCCGCGGGTGAGACACTTAGCATTTTGGGGTTGGTTTTGCTGTGTTGCGTCTTTCTTCATTTTTGTTCTCCGAAACTGAGCAGCCACCAGATTCAGATCCCAGACCCCTCTTGTTAAAGCGAGGGCCATGAAGAGGGAAAAAAGAAAATCACGTTGTGTTTAAAAAAAAAAAAAAGCGGGGGGGAGAAGAAGAAGAAGAGAAGAAATGGAAAGGAGACTTTCTCCCTGCACCCCCCACGGAGAGACACTTGTTGGGTGTCTGGGATTATGTTCTGTACTAAAATACGATAGTCACGTTTTATCTTAAGACTGGTTGAGGTTATCATTGCAATTTGCACACGTAGGCTAATGTATCCTCATACATGGGGGGGATGCAGTCGTGGGGGGGGCACGTCGGCATCTCTTATTATGCCTAAAATGATGGGATTTATGGTTCGGATTACTTGCTGCCCAGCTGGGTGTGAGAGAGAGGAATGCCATATATGCATTTGACACGTGTTCCAAGAAGCTGCAAGGAAACCACATTGCTGGGAAGGCAGGAGGGTCTCTGCAGGAGGCCACGCTCCCCGTGCTACCAGGGGTTCCGTTTGCAGCGGGTGATCCTGAGTCAGAGCTGCGCTGCCTTGTGGAAAGGGGAAGCGCCTTCAGGGCGCCGCTGCCGCCTGCCTGCCGAGGCAGCTGCCCTGGCCGAGCCGGTCCAGGCTCTCTTCCTCTACCTCAAGTGCCCTCTAGCGTGCAGTATCTGGCAGGTCGCTGTGTAGAAGGAGACGGGAGGAAGAAAGAAAAGGAAATATCCCGCCGATTGCTTTCCTAACTCCCGAATTGCTCTGCTTTTCCTTGGCTCCTTCCTCCAAAGGGGTCATTTCTACCAAAGTGTTTGCCAAAACAACAAAGAAAGGTGCTGTTGCTTTTGCATGAAAAACAAATCACTCATTTACTAAACTGGGAAGCAAATGCTAATCCTTTCTCAGGGGTCTCTTTTGAACATTCATCATAATTTTCCAGAAGTTTCATACACTGCAGTAATCAGGCAAATAAAAGAAGGTAAGTTGCTCCCTGGGAGGAAATTCCGTTTTGTTCCCGACTCACCGCAGCCGGGCTCTAAGATATGCGATGCAGATTGATTAACCTCTCCGTGGGTTTTCGGTTTGTGTCTCCATAAAAGTGCATAATACTCCTTTCTTGCCTCAGGGGGGTGGTATGAGGCCTAATTGAGGTTTATAAAACAATTTCAGTTCCTCGGATACAATTTGATGTACAGTTGAACCCGCCTTTTATCTCACATCCACTAGCAGGGTTTCCAATTCTCTTCGGTCGCCCAGAGGGAAGCTGTGGTCGGGATCTGTATTTTCATAAACGTGTCGTTAAAACAACTCTGTTGTAAATAGCGGATTTGCTCTGGAGGCTTGGAATGGTAGGAGATGGGGAAGGATATTCGGAGAAGACAAATGTACTTGCTTTTGCAAACATGCCCGTGTGTGGAGGAACACAGCTGGGCGGTGAGGCGAGATTCCTGCAAGACCTACGTGTGGGCCCATCTCCGCACATTTGAAAATAAGCTAACAATGACAGAAGGCAGCTTTATTCACCCAAACGCCACCCACTGAACGCTTCGTCTCTGAGACAGAAGCCGATACCTGTAAACAAACCTATAGGCTGGCGTCCGTTCAGATGGTTAGAATGTCTGAGCGCCTGTTATGCAACTCAGAGGTTTATTTACTAGTAGTATGATGGCTCTGCAGCCTGTGCTTTCCCGCTCCCCTCACTGCTCCCGTATTTTAGAGGGCGAGTCAAGAGCAAGGTGAGCCGACCTTCTCACACACACTCCACCCATTTCTTTACCTGCAGCATCTCTTTTACCCTGGAGGCGCTGTGAACGGAAAGGGCGTCGCTGGTGTCCTTTAAGGTATGGGGAAACTGAGGCTCAGAGAAGTGATTTGGCTCAAGGTCACACAGGTAACCAGGGAACGAATACAATTTCAACCCAGAGACGTCGACCTTAAATGTGGTGTAGTACTACCTCTCAGTATTACAATACCGAGGAGTGACTAAAACTATTTTTGAGGCACGTGTGATCCCATAGTGGAAGGGACCCGCACACCGCAACGCAGGATGAACTGAACGTTCTATGCTCCCACACCAAATCGGCATCTTTCGTTGCGGGTGGTTTTGTCAATACAGATCCCCAGGTTCCACGGCTGACCAACGAAATCAGGCCTTCCAAGGAGAACGTATTGTCTGTCTTTTAAGTTTTCTTTACTTAAGTAGCTTTCCAGGGAGAACGTATTGTACCGTTTGCGTGTTATTTAAGTTTTCTTTACTTAAGGAATCTCTACGCCTAACGTGGGGCTCGAACTCACAGCCTTGAGATCAAGAGTCAAATGCTTTTCCGACTGAACCAGCCAGGCTCCCGAGAATGTGTATTTTTAAAAAGCAAGTAAGGTGAGTCCAATTCAGCAAAACAAACACCATTCTGAAGACCTTTTTGAGAATAACGAAATCAAATGGCCTCCAAGGTCTTGCTTACGCCTTAGTACTGGAGCCCAAGGTTAAGGCCCCGCTTACTTGTGCTATTACTTTTTAGATTTGAGTAGCACTTCCTACGTTTGTAAAAACAGCAGCTCTTTTATTTGATCCTTGCAACAATAATCTGATGAGGCGAGAAGACGTATTATTTCCTCAGTTTTAGAGAGTCACACGTTTCCAAAGCCAAAAGGGTCCTTTAGAGACTGTCTAGTTCAACTTTTTCATTTTATAGGAAAAGAATTGGGTAAGAATTTTGACTTCTGAGCCTAAGTTTATGTAACCAGTTCTTAGGAAAAAAAGAAAAAGAAAAAAAGACCGTCAACACCAGATCCCAAGTCTTTGGTCATTAAAGGATATGTCAGGCTGTCACTTGTCCCTGTAAATATGGCCCAGGGAAAAATCATTAAGCTAACAATCGGAATAGTCTTCAGGATAAGAAGTTGGAAGACTGGAGAAAAAAAAAAAAAAATAGTTCAGGCACTTAGGTCCAAAGTAACGCAGTCCAATAAAGGTTTACTTCCGTTTTCTGGTGAGATTATACATTCACTCCCTTCACCTAGTATCTGCTCATTCTAATAATCTGTCTCGTTTTGCTTGAATTATTTTAGTTCCCTGGAGTTTAGCTCACTGATGCAGCCCCAGGGTCTCCTTCAAAGCAGCTCTTGTGTGATGCAGATTTTGGGGGGTGAGGATTGTTGGGGAATCAGGTGAAAACGATGTAAGAAACAACAATCGTGCTCTTAGGGGCTGATGGACCCTAAACCTTTCTCTGGTGTCTCCCGATAGGAAGTCCAAACAGAAACCACTCATTTCGAAGGCCCACGTTAAAAGACGGACTTTCGCATTCTAGAACCAAAAGAAGAGGAAACAAATGCGTGTGACTTGCCAAAAGGAAGGAGCCTATTACCTCCTGTCCTCCTTCTTCTTCTTCCTCTACATATTTTTTCCATGATGCTATGCTGGCTTTCTGCCACCAAATTATCTCATTGTGCTTGAGTAGGGAACACCTTATTTTTCACCCGGTCGTTTTCTTCCCCAAAATTACATAGTCACTTTTCTGGAATAGAAAGTGATAGTAAGTGGTGCTAGGAGTTGCGGTAAGTGTTCTTACAGTGAGTATTTAATGTCTCGCTGGGCACTCTAGGGACTGGAAGGCGTATGTCGTATCATCTACAACCACCTCCTGATTTTTCAGATGCAGAAGCTGTGAAGGGAAGCGTATTTTACTTCTCTGAATCCCAGTTGGCCCTGCTCATCCCTCCACCATCACTTCATAGCCCAACCTATCGGTCCTGCGTGCACTAGCTAAACTAGTTCTCCTTCCTTGGAAAATGTTAACACCCTTGAGGGGTAGGAGGTATGAAGCCTGCAAGAAAGAGTAGGACACACCAGTCACAGATCTGGTTTCGAATCCTGGCTGAGCATACTACTGGTTCTGTGGGCTGGTTAACCAGTTCGAAAATCACTCTTGAGGCTCATGGGCCCTTGTGCATGAGGTGCAGTATGCTTTATGGAGTGTTTGATTCACAGAGTTGTTGCAGTAAAAGATGCAGTGGGGAAAAAATGTCTAGTTCTCAGCATATATATATATATTTCCTCTCCAGCCAGCCTGTCAATATCTACCCAAGAAGAGCAGTTGACCAGGAATCAGATCCTTCCAAGATCTCTGCAGTGAGACTCCTCCTCCGAATCGTACAGTGCTGTCTTGGGGCTACGCGGGGCATTCAGTCCGACCCCAGCCCATCCTATAAGTAGTATCGTCCGCTATTCTCCAACACATTCTGAGCTCCAGGCAAACCAGCCCTTCATGTTCAAATCATCATTTTTTAAACAGTTTATACCTTGTTCATGCAACTACGTTCCTTCTCGAAGATTAGAATTGGCGTGGTGGGTTTTTTTTTTTTTTTTTTATTTCGTTTGCCTCCCCTCCCCCCTTAGTAATAAGAGATGAAAGGTGGCTAATGTTGGAAAGAGGCCCACTCCCATCTCATGATCTGATAAATACGAACTGAAATTTTGCATTTGGTTAGAGGAGGAATAATAGTGTCTCAAGGCAGAAATGAGAGGAAAGAAAGGGTGAGGGCCCACGTCCTAATGGAAGGAGGGCTCTCCTACTTCTCTGGTGAAAGGAGCTCAGTTTTCATCAGGAGGGTGTTGGGATTTCCAGAGAGGCGAAAGGGTGGGCCACTAGGCGTCATCGTAGTGTTCAGAACATTTTGTAAGTGAGTCCTTGGCCAGACGAGGGCTGCAGAGGAGAAGCACCCTGCAAACAGTGGGTCAACCCCATACTCGTGTCCTCATTGATGTACTCTGGGGATTTTTTATCGATCGATCCAACTATCTGGAAGCCATGGACCTTGGACACTAGAGCCTGGAGATCCTTATACATGGGAAGGTCTCAGGGGAAGAAATCTGGGTTGAGAAATATCTGGGTCAGGCTCAGTGAGATGGAATGGTTCCTCGGGGGAAATTGCCTGGAACATGAATTTGCGCGTCAGGAACACTGTTTCTACGTAGATGATAGGTCATGTTCTTGAGGTGTTGCTGGTAGATATGAAGGAGTTCAAGCTCCCCAGAGACGCTGCCTGGCATTGCCACAAGGCTTGGCTCCATACTCTGGGGAGGCGGTTTGGATCTGCCTGTTGGACAGACTCCAAGCATGGAGAAATGGCTTTCTTCCTCTCTTGGGGAGCTCTTCAGTAAACAGTGACCATCTTTTCTTTCCAGATGGATCTCTTCTGTCTAGAGGTGACTTGCATTCTTAGGTCTTCACTCATTTCCTCTATATATATGAGGAAATGCTCCTCCGTGACCACATCTGGAGGCTGAACACACCATCCTATCATTTTCCGTTTCTGCGTCTGCCCCGCTCACGGGGTTGGTGCCGAGCGCCGTGAAAGCAGAGGCTCCGTTATCCCTATCTGTGTATGCAAACCTAGCCCAGAGCCTGACACACAGTCCGCGTCCAGGAATTGTATTATTTAAGATAATGCATAAATGAATATGACTGCAAGGATAACTATGGTATTATTGTCAACAGTTAGCTAGAAATAGACCCAGATTTGGAGCTAGAAAAATCAGATGGCTCAGCAGATTGAGCTCAACAAGGATAACAGATTTCACTGGAAAAGAGAGAGAGAGAAAAGGGGATGGCAAAACACAGTTGAAGGAAACAAAATCAGGAAACTCAATCTTCTAGAGCAGAAATAGAACAGTGAAGATAACAGACTAAGGCTGAACAAGTGGGGGGGGGATTAATTCTTCCAACTGACACAATTAAGAGTGAACGTCAGGAAATAATTCACGTCCCAACTGGCGATTTGCATAATAGTAGTAGTAATACCAGTAGTAATAAAGATTATGATGGCATCAAGTATTCCTGGGAATCCATCTGCTCCTTGGTGCTTCATAATTTAGTACCCGGGTGTCTACAAGGCAAATTTCCATGCGGGAGATGCGTGACCCCTTGGGCCCTGTCTCCGTAGCCTTCAGGCTCACAGGTGTCCATCCCATCCCAAAGATAGAACTCGAAAGTAGGTGCCCAGACTCCTTTCTTCCTCCAGAGCCAGGAGTTCCCTTGAAGACCACAGATGAGTATTTTGTCCATTCATCTTTGAATCCCCACTAGCAAAGAAGAGATGCTCGATAAATGTGTGTTGATTTATCATCTCAGAGCTATCCCACGGCAAGCGCCAAGATGCATAGACCCTGTCCAATACCCCCATTTTTCAGATGAGGAAACCAGAAATATGCAGTCAGAGTTGAGGCCAGGGAAGGCGATCTGAGATCTTTGAACACGTCGGCTTCTCCTGTGATGCCCGGCTACTGTCTAGGAAGATAGCCAAGGCTGCCTTGCTTATTAGTTGCTTCTTTTCTGTTCAGAATCCTAAGAAAGCCTGTGCCTATAGTATTCACACGGAGGACCAAAGACATCTCACGCCCAAATCACCCCTTGACGCTCTGCAAGAACCAAGGGCAAGGCTTAGCACTTTTGAGTCCGTTTTGAGTACCTAAAGCACCTTTTCCCTATTTTGAAGAGAAGGGAAACAGGAAAGGCATTTTGCATCCGATGTAAAAATCCATGTGTATTCTAAGGGAAATGGAAACCAGGCATTACTGATTAATTTACACTTAAATCAATGAAGTGTTTTGGAAAAGATATTTGATGTTCAAGAAGCCTTTTTAAAAGAGCCTAATGGGACTTTAAAGCTGTTTTTGCTTTAAGAAGAGGAGCTTTTTTTTTTTTCCATGATCTTACACCCAAATGATGTGATTTCATAGTCTCATTTTGATTTCAAAGTCTCATTTGCTCTCAAAATCTTTCCACGTTGCCCTACACAGAGATGCCTCCCGTGTATTTTATTATATTACTAGTATTTTCCCCCCATTTCTCTATGTATTTTGCCAGCGTTGCTTTCACCGTAGCAGGCTGATAACATTACGGCATCTGTGTGAATATCTGACGTGATTTCCTCGGGACTACAAAAGCCTCAGAACGTTCTAGCCAACCCGAGGGGGTGAATTCCACAAGTTTAAGAGGATGTCTGGGTGAGGAAGGGATACGGAACGAGCGAGGTCAGGGGCTTGGAATCCATGGGGTCTGACGTTTGCAGGAGAGAAGGAAAGAATAACAGGGACTGCGGCCCATGGAAACTCAGAAGCCGTTGAGCGATGGGTCCAGACTGGCCCTCCCTGCTCAGACTGCGGACCTGCCTCCGGTTTTCAGCTGCAGAACGTGAGACTCCAAAAGGAGTTGCACCTTCGGGTGCCCGGCCCAGACTCGGTGGGAGCCCCGGGCGCTTGCCGAGCTGCAGGTGCTGCACCCCTGCGGTGAGTCTGATGGGCCCAGACTCGGAGGTAGGTCCCCCGCGGCCCAGTGGGCAAGCTCCTGGCTGGCCACCTCTCCTTCCAGCCCTCTCCTTAGGTCCAGGGGGAGCGTCCGGGTTCCCTGCCATCGGCGGCCCTAACACGCAGCATGCTGGCCCCGGCCCACGGCCTGCGCCTGGTTAGAAGGAGGCAGCCTCGGTTTGCATTCATGTGTTGCATTTCCAAGTTTCCCTCGCATTTATGGCAAGAGAAAATAATTTTCTTATTCTTAGGTGAGGATGCAAAGTTCCCTTTCAGAACAAATGTTTATGTTCTTAAGGAAGGTAGTTGATCAAAAAATCATGTCACACGGATGGTGCACAGACATTTAAAAAAAAAGTGACATGAGAACTACGGAGGTGACTGCAGCTCGGGGAGAGGAAACGCCCACGATGCATCGATCAGCAGCCTTTGGAAGTCCTATTATCAAGTAAATTGTCCCCTTAAACTTGGATGTATACACATTTCAAGTACTATTCCTGAGCTGAAAGTTTTTATTCAATATCAAATGTTCCAGATTTCTCTACTTTGATTTCCCATAAAATCAAGTCTTAAAAATATAGATGTCAGGTCTGGAGTCATAAACACTGGGAACAGGATAACCTCTTCCAGTGGACGTTGCAGAGATGCTTTTAGTTTTCAGGTACAAACAGGATTATATCGCTGTGTCTCCCTCTGCCTCCCCCCACCAATATTTTGAAACAATGATCATCGTCTTCGGTTAACACCCTCGACCTAGGTTGATAAAAATCTCCCCGTATATATATATTTTTTTCTTTCAGAAAAGACTGAACTAAATAAAATCAAATAAATCTTCCCAGCGTGCACATTTGCAGCAGAGAATGTGAAAACAAACACAAACTTGCTACCGTTTTTTTTTTTTTGTGCCTACTTTATTTGGTTTATCACCCAATTTCATTTGAGGAGACATTGTAGTCCTCTTCAGTGAGAGTTTGTGTTTATTTTATTTTTTTTTTCCTTGCCGTTGTAAAGGGAAGTCAACGTATCGCTCATAAAGTGTTAACGTCTTTATGAACTGCTGATAGATATCAGGGAAATGCTCTAAGGATTAAGGGGTGAATTGTGGCAAAATATCCGCTTCCTCTAAATATTACCTTCGGTAGCTTTATAGCAAATATTGCTGAAGAAAGAGAATATAAATCACTTAAGTCCCCTAGGACTTAATACTGAAGCACCATTTATGTTTTCCTTTTGCTTGAATTACTGACTAGCACTCTACCGTGTGAAGGGGGGCAAGAACCCTCGACAAAGAAGTGGAGAGAAAAACAAAAAGACAGAAAAAAAAAAAAACAGAGATTGAGAAAAATAGTAAAAGGAATTACGTGCTGAAGATGCTTTTGACCCTTGGGTTTGCAGGTGTGGCCGGGTCTGTGGAATTTGCGTACTGTTGTGGGGATGGTCGCGATTTTAAACCACACACACGCACACACACGCACACACACGGACACACACGCACACGCACACACCTGCCTCTTTTTAGGGCCAGGTGCGAAATACACAATTCTCGGGAGCGTTTTGGGGATGCACAGGTTTGGCGTCAGAAACTCGGGGACGAAAAAAATCAAAAAAAAAAAAAAAAAAAAAGAAACTTGGGGACGTATCCTGGCTCTGTCACTCACCAGCTACGGGACGCTTGCACCGTAAGGTGGCCACGGCTTTATGTTGCTCCCGTGTGTTTGCCTTTTTTTTTTTTTTTTAATTTATTTATGACAGTCACACACACACACACAGAGAGAGAGAGAGGCAGAGACACAGGCAGAGGGAGAAGCAGGCTCCATGCACCGGGAGCCCGACATGGGATTCGATCCCGAGTCTCCAGGATCACGCCCTGGCCCAAAGGCAGGCGCCAAACCACTGAGCCACGCAGGGATCCCCCATGTGTTTGCCTTTTAAAGGTGAGATCCTGGGATCCCTGGGTGGCGCAGTGGTTTAGCGCCTGTCTTTGGCCCAGGGCGTGATCCTGGAGATCCGGGATCGAATCCCACGTCGGGCTTCCCTGCATGGAGCCTGCTTCTCCCTCTGCCTGTGTCTCTGCCTCTCTCTCTCTCTCTCTGTGACTATCATAAATAAATAAAGATTTAAAAAAAAAAAAAAAAAAAGGTGAGATCCTGGTGGTCCTGCCCTGGCGGGTGGCAACGGGAGCCTCCGGCCCCCTTCCCACCTGCCCCGTGGGTTTGCTCCTGCCGGTCGGGCCGGGCAAGGTGGGGCCTCTGGAGTGTCTGTGACGGGGCCTTGCCAGTGTCCCTGCCGTCTGCGCGGACCCCGTCTCTTCCGGGCCCACCTGCCACCTCCACGGCTCCTCGGCAGAGCTCCCCGGGCCGCGGCTCCCCAGCATCACCCAGAGGAGCGACTCTTGCTTTGTCTATCGTCCCGGGTCGGAGCGAAACCTGAGCTCTGCGGGATGCATGTGCCAGTGCGGCATTGCACACACGCACACACGCACACACTCACACACGCACACACGCACACACGCACACACGCACACATGCACACACGCACACGCACACGCACCATGTTGCGACCTTTTATGTTAATGTGTGAGGTCAAAGTCGAGAAACGAAGCAGCACAACTCCCTGTTTTATGGAAATTTTGAGGCTGACGTGTTAACTGGCCCCCTCCATGGTCACGGAGGGAAAGGCTGGAGCCCACACCGTGTGCGTGGGGTCCAGACTCGCCCCAATGGGCGGACACCCTGGTCAAGCTCCCTTTAAACACCCACCCCGAGCCCCTTTCAGGCTAAGGCATGCGACGTGCTGGCAGGATGCTGCTTGGCCCCGCGCCGTGTCTCAGGGCCACAAGGCCGGGCCATGCACCCACAGGGCTCCACCCCAGGACGACACCCGTGGGCCCCTGCTATGGTCCAGCAGGTGTTTATGCTCCTGCCACCAGCCTGCCGAGCCCGGCGCAGGTGCTCAGGGAGGAGCACGACCAGGCCAGGGGCGCGGGGAAGCCATCGGGACGGGGCGGGTGTTCAGGTGCCAGCGGGACAGGGGTGCGGGGAGAGCGCAGGGCGACACTCGCCGGGCCTGTGTGCCGACGCTTACCTGGGGCTCGGGGGCCCTGGGGTGACACAGCGAGCTGTGGACGGCAGCTCCTGAGCCCCGCAGGCTGGAGCACGCCCCGGGGATGTGGACACAGCAGCGCCGCCGGGGACCTGGGGGCCTCGCCAGGTGGTGGGTGCAGGAGGCAGGGACCCAGCTGGACGGGAGCACAGCAGCAGCAGCAGCAGCAGCAGCACGTGAAACGCTGGACTCCGGGCAGCTCCCTGCCCCAACCCCTGGGGCACAGGCGACCTCAGGACCCGTGGCTCCCGGGCCACACGCTGGGAGAGGCCAAGCGACCCGGCGACCACACGAGCCGGCCCCACGGCCTGCAGCCCCGCACACTGCCCGCCGCGGGCCAGGCCACCAGGCACACGCCTCGCACCCACCCCAAGCACCATAAAAACCTGCTTTCGATTTGACTCTCCATTCGGGACTTGCTGTCTTTCTAGTAAGTTGGTTTTTCTGTTGTCATTCTTTTCCCTTTTTCCTTTAGAGCCGTAGGCTCCAGGACAGGCCGTCTCACCTCCATGTATGTCATTACTTTTATCACGTTTAGTGGAGCCCAGTCTAGGGCCCAGCCAGCAGCAGGTGCTCAGCATCGTCTACGGGGTCCTGGGGTCGGCGGCTCAAGTCGGCCCGGGTACCACCGCGAGGGCCCGTGCCACCGTGACAGGTGACCACACGCCGTCAGGCAGGCGGCAGCGACCATCGTCTCTCCTGTCTCGGCTCGTGCTGACGTCTTGGGCCTACAATGTCCTCCCCCCTGCCCCTTGCAGCTGGTGCAGATGGACATGTCACCTTGGCGCCAAGCTCCAGCTCGACCACCAGGCAGCCGGGCCGGACGGCTGAGCCCAGAGCGCCACAGGGCCTTGCGGGTCCCTCCGGGCTGTCCTCCTCACTCCCCGAGGACCTGGGCCATCAGGGAGCGCCCCTCTGACCGCACGCAAGGTGGTGCCATGGGGAGGACAAAATAGGGCAAAGACTGTTAACATTTCGGGAAGGATCGACGACTGGCAGTGTCTAGACCGTGCGGCCGGATGACCGTGGGCTAAAGCCGAGCGAGGCTGGTGCCTGGGTTGTCACCCATCCCACAGTGAGCGCCAAGTACACAAGGGCACGATTCCTCGCGTGCACAGCCTCCTCCGCCTGCCACCCTGCGCCCTCCCCGGCTGCCCAGCTCCCTTCGCTGAGCCATCCAGGCCCGAGTCCACGCCTCTACCCTGGTGCTCGGCTCCTGGGAGCCTGCGAACCCACGGCCGCGGCCCAACCCCACGGGCCTCCGTCCCTCCTGCGGGCGGGTCGACGCCGAGGCCCAGCGGGCACTCCCTGCTACGGGGACCTCGGGGGACACTGAGCGCAGCCACTGAAGACCAGCCCCAGTGGGGCCACTGTATCGCCCCTGTGCCCAGCAGGCTAGTGCTCCCTCCAGCTGCGGATGCTCTGCTGCGTGGGGCTCATGGAGAGGAGCAAGGCCAGGTCCCCGCCTTGGGGCGCTCCCGGTGTCCTCAGCTCCACCCGAGGTCGCCTAGGCCAGGGCGCCTGGAGAGCACACCCTGAAAGGGGCACAGCGACCCGGGCTCCACCATCACGGTTGGAGCAGAAGAGCCCAGACGGACAGGCGGGCGCAGCTCACGCTCACCTCGCTCGGCTCCAGAGGCTGCAAAGGGCAGAGAGAGGGACAGAGAGGGAGAGAGGGAGAGAGAGCACAGGGGGGTGTCCTCATGGCTCCCATCCATCTGCGTGCTCACACGGCCTTCCCGGCACCTGGGCACACGACAGGTGAGAGGGAGAGAGCACAAGGGAGCGTCCTCATGTCCCTTCCCCTTCGTGTAGGGACTGTGCTCCCACTGTCCGGGCGCCACCCTCATGACCTTGTCTAGGGCCTGAAGTCCCAAGTCCAAGCACATCACCCCAGGAGTTAGGGCCCCGCCATACGGTCCCGTCAGGACAGAAGCATCTGGTCTAAAACACCCGAATACTCCCCATGGGGGCGGCGGCGGCGGTGGGAGTGCTCCTTAGGTTCCTTCGGCGACTCCTCCAGGCCGAGCACTTGGTACAGTTCAAAGAGGCTGAGCTAACGGACTGATGTACGGGAAGAAAAGCAAATCCAATAAGAGACTGATCAAGTTTAGTATAAACCAACAAAACGGAATTGGCGGGGAGGGCGGATTGACAGGGCCGTTATGTAAGTTAATGTGCTCGGCAGCCTCAGCGCCCCTCTCGGCTCTCTTGGCTTTCAGTCTGCAGGAACACCCAGTCCTGCCGACAGACAGACAGTTCAGGGTGGATTAAAGAATCGGTCAAGTGAGGAGAGCATCTCCCAACATGTCGGCAAAAACACTTTTATTTCAAGAATGATTATTAAAAGCCACAAGGAAGGCAGCGATAACGCAGTTGAGACATTGACTCACTGATCGAAGGAGACACTAACACGCCCTCCCTAAGGGGAACAGTCAGATTCTAACGAGCGGACAAGCAGACCCCCTCGCTCCTTCTTTCCTCTTCCGCGTTGTCACCCAAAATCCCATCTCTGGTACTTTCCTTTAGGCTCACAGCTCCTCTGCAATAGTTTTGTTTGCCTTTTATTCTATACTCTATCTCTGCTTCTTTCTTCTTTTTCACCTTTTTTTTTTTTTTTGACGAGGCCTTTTTTACTTTGAGTTCTTTTTTTTTTTTTTAATTTTGCACCACACTTTGTATTTTCCCCTTCTCCTTTAATTCACTTTTTTTCCCTCCTTTTTATTCAGAGACATCTCCCTCCTCCATCAGATGATGTGGCCACCATAACAGTAAGCACCGTACCATGTGTTGGAAGGGAATGAAGTTACAGTAGTCCCTATTTTTAGGTAAAATATCTTTACTTCTCCGAATCCAAATTTCCACATCAGTAAAAATAACATGTGCGTTACGTAACTAGCGCAGAGGAAGACTGTTAGATGGTAACAGCGATCGCTTTGATCAATGCTGCATATGGGAGCTGAGCCATTGTCTTCGGGGCATCTATGTTGGCTCAATGCAAATCGGATCCTTTATTGGTCATCCCCCGGGTTTTTAACCGATTCTATGAGCCTCAGTCCATCTTCTGAGATCTGTTTGATTTTTTTCATCTCGGACAACCATCTTCTGCAACACCCTGACGTTCATTTATACGTGGCAGGTAGAGAGGGCACCTGGTTGCAGGGGCTCCTAATTGAAATGCACGATGCCACAAATGTGAAAGGGACCGTGAGCCACAGACAAACCTCCTGACGGTGGTCGACATCCATTGACGGGACATACGTTTCTTTTCACTGAGGACAGGGAAAGGAAAAAAAAAAAAAAGATGTTTTTAAAAGATGCACAATCAAAAAAAAATTTAAAAATTAAAAAAAATTTAAAAATCAAAAAAAAAATTTAAAAAGATGCACAATCACCATAGGCTCTTACAAGGTAACTCTTTCTAACAGAAAATCCGCCCCCGACTAGGATTCAAGCACGAATGAAAGCAAGAGGAGCCGCTTGCCCTCGTGGTTCCTCCCAACTACCCCCTCTATGTACCAGTTTCACATCAACTTTCAGTAAGAAAGTAAGGTGAGATCCGTCTATAAATATTTTTATACATTAGCTGTTAGTAATGATTCCATTTCACAGCTAGAAGGGCACTTACAGATCATTTAGGTCGCTGGTTTATTTTACAGGTGTGCAAGCTGAGATCTGTGTCGTCCATGGAACTCGCTTGGGTCACACGAGGGGTTTGGAAATCCTGGTTCCGGCTGGGCTTTGGCACAAAAGTTTTGCGTCATGTGCTTTCTACTCAACGATGGTGATGGTTGCTTGGAAATACAACAGCTCCGAGCCAAAAATCAAAATCTGGGGCTCCTGACTTCCAGTTCAGAGATCTTTCATTTTATTGACGTTCTCAAATTAGCCTGTTAACTAGCTGATTAGAAAGAAAAGACAAGTGATTCGGCGTCCTTGTGTCATGTATTTACTCCGAGGAGTTGCATATCCGCACTGAGCTCTTCCTGCATCCCTGGTACTGGATATATATTATGTATTTTATCATCTACTTCAAAAGCGATACGATAGGTTATATGACCCTAGTTCTTACAAGGTAACAGAGGGTCACAGAAGGATCCCAAGGACACACAGAGCACGACCTGGAATTTGGCTTGGCCTAGCTTTACTTAAAAACCCACATCATTTCCACCAAACTGTTCTTCTGCCAGAATCTTCCAAGCAAGGCCATGACAGTGCTCAAAATAAAATTAGTCCCCTTATGCCAGTTTTCCCAGTGTTAATGACTAGTCCCTAAGGTTTAGGATCTTAATAAGAACGTTTAAATATATATGATATATGAATGATATGCGAATACATACGATGATTTGGTTTTTAAGACATATTTTATTATATTTTTTTCCTGAGGTTAATCAATTGAATAGTAAACTAGGACTAAAGAGGGGAGACATACAGAAGACAGTCTCTGCCCTGAAAAGAAATTGGATATTCTTTGCAGAAGTCGCCTAGGCATTATTCAGAATACCATCATAGATCTGGTGTTCCTTGGCCCAGACGTATGAAGAAATTATATTTTCTGATAGCATGGTGACAAATTATCTCCATCTGTGGAGCATTAATTAAGCCTTCCAATATTTCCCAACTTTTATTGCATATATTCATCATCATCCTTAGCATAGCCAACATTTACGCCAGGAACCACACCCAACCCTTCACTACATTTGTTCAGTTAGTCCTCAAAAGAGGACCACAAAGTTGGAACCATTATTATTTATTATTCCCCTTTAAGGAAGATGAGACTTAAGCTCAGAGACTTTAAGCTTTTTTACCCTAAGCCACACAGAATGGACATGGATAATGGGGACTGGAATCCAGGATGCCTGACTTCTCTCCCAAACTTGGACCAAGACCCCAGTAGATACTAAACTCCCTCTACAAGGACAGGTTTTGCCATCTGAGTATCTAGGTTTTCCCTTTCAAAAATTTGAAATAAATCTTCAATAGTATACAGTGCAATACTGTGCCATTTGTTTCTGCATAGTTTTCAGCGTTCAGTTTTGCAGACTCTCCAAAATGAGCGTGCCAAGAAGAAGGCCAATCGCGTCAGATCGAGTGTCACTCGACTGCTAGATCACCCAATATCCACAGTCTATGTTAGCTTCTGTTCCTCATCATGTATAAGACTTTAAATTTCCTAAAGTGGAATTTATACACATGCACAGAGAGACGGATAAATAAACACGCCTTCCTTTCGATATGAATCTTGACCTTAAGCAAACTCCAATTGCTGCTATTTATAATAACAATGAAAATAATAATAGGAAAAAATCATAGTTTAAAGAACTGGATATGATGAGTTTGAACAAGTTAAATCATGGGATATTGGACTCGGCATCGGCTCACACCCGTGGCTTTACTGCAAGTATCAAATGCTCCATAAGGAAGCAAAACGCTGCTCCTGGAGGTGTCCCATGTGGGTGCCAGGGCTTGAGGACACTGTATTTGGCTCCTAGGGGGGCCTTGGCCTTGGGATGAAGGGCCTAGGAAGGTATAAAGGATCCTCCTCACATCCCCCCCCTGCGCTGCAAGACTCGTGACAGGTCAGTAGGATTGTGATGGGGAAGGAGGCTGTGGGGCCTGCATACATGCGATCCAGGAGGAGCCTGTGCCTCCTTTTTCCCAGTTGCAAAACGAGGGCGTAATTTTGAATGGCAACTGCCATTTCGAGCATCTCTAACCTGTTCTTCCCTCTCGGGAGTTCAAGTGTCACAGAAGGAAAAACAAAGAACTCCTGACTCCTTGGAGGGATTGGAGGACTCATGCTTCCTGAACCTCCGCTTCCGGGCAGGTCGTGCATCAGCCGCTCAGAGTCTGGAGTCAGGGGATATTTCTCTGTAACCCTCCTGTGACCGCAGGGCTGCAGGTCACCCAGATGTCGCCGTGCTTGCTTCAGGATGCTTCTCCTCTTCTCGAATGGCTGTAGGTGGCTGTGTCAGAATGTTTGGATACGACCGAGCCCGTCTTGCTCGGGCCCCTGGGCAGTGCCTGCTGCACGTGGTGCAGCCCGGAGGTCAGGCCTGGACCCTTGGGCACGCTCACCCCCCCCCCCCCCGTCTGCTCTTCCGGCCAGCCCAGCTAGATTCTAGAATTTCTCAAGTGTACCTGTCTGTGTCGCTCGCCATTGCTCCATTAACAGCCCTGTGTCTCGTGGCGACATCGTTACAGGAGTCTGCTAAATGCTCCCCCTAAATCCACGGTGCCAGAGGCCTGCCTGGAGAGCCAGCCCCTGGAGTGCACACGTGGCTGCCAGCCGGCCTCTGCTCGCGGCCCCGTGCAGCCCTGTGAGTTGCCCTTGCTCTCAGCGCGGAGGGCAGCACCATTCGCCCATGCCTTCAGGACCAGGTGCCGGGTTGCTACCTACATGTCCTACACATCGTCATCTTGCACCACCCGCCTCCTGCTGCTTCTCCGCGTCATTGAGGAGTCGTGGGCCTGCCTCTGCGGCCCCTGCGCGCCGCTCCGACTGGAGCAATAGTGCTGCTCCCACTCATCCCATGCACTCTCCAGACTGGGGCCTGTGCACATACTCTCGCCAGGAAAGCCCTCTCTGAATTGCACCTCGTTCCCTTCCCAGCAAACGTAATGCTTTCTGTTAAGTGCCTTACAGCAGCGTCTCACCTTCTGTGTCAACACACGGCCCTCCAAGGCCCTCCAATCCCGGCTCCGCCAGGCGCGACCCTGCACCTGGGAGAAGCCTCCTGGCCACGCGGAGTTCAGTTTCTTTGCCAGAAGAGTGGGGATGACGCTATCCACACTGTGGACGCGTGTGGGGACCAAAGGACAGAAAGCACATGAGGCTGGGCGTGTGTTTGCTGTTTTATCTTGGATACACCCGCATCTGCAGTGCACAGCCAAGCACTTACACACGCACATGCACACACACACGCACATGCACACACACGCCCTAGTCTCTTACTCTTCCGAAGTTTATGCCTAGAGAGTGTTAGACAGTTTTTTTTCAGACCTAACCTCAGTCGTCTGAGTTTGGAGAGAAGAGAGGCATTAAAAATATTCACTCTGCTGATGCCTCCACCATGTGTTTCTTCCTTTAGAATAGTTGACAGGGGCACAGGCGCTCCAGCGTCGCTACCTGGGTTCAAGTCCCGACTACGCTGCCTATTTGATGTGTGACCTTATACTGCTCATGTATTGTGACTCCTCTTTTGTCACGACATATAGTCTAACACCCAGTGCTCATCCCGCCAAGTGCCCCCCTCAGTGCCCGTCACCCAGTCGCCCCCACCCCCCACCCGCCTCCCCTTCTGCTTCTGCGACCCTTTGTTTGCTTCCCAGAGTCTCTCATGGTTTGTCTCCCTCCCTCCCTTTTCCCACTCAGTTCCCCTCCTTTCCCTAATAACCCCCTTTCACTATTTCTTATATTCCCCGTATGAGTGAGAGACCATATGAGAATTGTGGAGGCTCCTCCTTAAAGCGAGAACAATAACAGCCCGTGACGCATGGAGTAGGCATGAAGATTACGTGGACGCAGTTTCCTAGTGCCCAGGAATGGTAAACGCTACGTGGGTTCCAGCTACCGATTCAGTGAAGCTTTTACTCATCTTGAAGATGCAATTAACACGGTCTTGTTTGCACAACACAATGACGGAGCTCTTGGAATTCTAAGAAGGTTCGAAGAAAGAACGAGAGAGAGACAACCAGCCAGCGCACAATTCACCTCTCTACCTCGTATGATGTATCACGTGCATGGAAGTTAGGCAAGAGGCAAGAAATTCCCGTTTTTTTCTTCCCTAAGTCATCTGTTAGGGCCACGAGTGTAATGAAACTATTACACCAAGCAACATCCTACTCTTGTATTTAATATCTTACTTCTGACAGTTTTTGTATGTTTTTTCAGGATGTTTACAGACATGCAAATGAGCTCTTCAAACCATATTCAACGAAAAAAAAATGCTTGGGAGAGGAGTGAGGGAGAGGAGAAGCTGTTCTTAGAAAGTGCTAACGAGTTCTTAGGCATCCGGAGAAGCAGCTAATCTTATTCGCTTCTCCTGAAAACCCCATGAGCGATGGAGTATTGACCTTTCCCTCGTAGGAGAGACGAGGATCACGTCTTATTTCTCCTCTTTGCTGAGGGAGGGCGCATCCACCTCCCACTGAGTCCTTCCCATCACATCTCTTCATTTTTTTCCCAAACCGGTTGCTGTTTCTGTGGACACATTTCCCAGTCCTGGCCCTTGGTGAACCCGCCTGGTCGGAATCGGCATCTCCCCGCAGAGACAGGCAGCTCGGGCCACTCACTCTGGGACCACAGACACATGATGCCCAGTTCTCTCGGGCCTCCCTCTTCCTGAAATGATCTTCCTTCTTCTCGTACCTGGCCACTTCCTATCCTCCCATGTTTAACCCAGTACATCCATTCCGCGCGGCTCTCCCTCACCCCCTTACGCCCCCAGGGAGACAGGTGCGGGTTATTTGCTCCATGCGGTCATTGGAGAGGCTGCGTCGACTTGGCAGGTACTGTGTGTCCTGTGCCCCTGCCACCACCATGGTCTACCGAGCGGCGGTGGTGGCCGTGGAGACCATAGATTTCTCCAGAGTAGACGATGTGAGCTACTTCCAGGGGCACCTCCAGAGAAGGCCTGACGTTCAATGATTCACTTCCGATCCCTATGCCTTCCCCGGCTGACTTATCCGGCCCCTTTCTTGAGTTCACCATTGCGATGCCGCCCTCAGAACTGTTACTGGCCGGCCTTTGGAAGTCGGCTTGCAAGTCCTCCAGCAGAAGTCTGCAGCTTCCTGATGGGCAATGGTTTTCCTTTATCTGTCCTTGGGCCCAGGACTCTCAGCAAAGCCCCTGACATATAAAAGGGGCTCGACATATATGCTGTGCACTGATATAAACATGAGTAAATGAAGAACATAGCTGACATGGAAGACAAAGCAGGGACAATTGACATAGTGCTTGGAGCCTCCATCCCACCAGCCTCCACCTCTGAAACATGCTGAGGCATCAAATTCTCCAGAACTCTTTCAGGAGGAGGCCCATGCAGCTGGGGTTCTGTGCCGCCTCTGCTGCCCGCTGCCCGTGGCCGAACGTGCTGGAGGTGCCCACATGCTCTCGGAAGGACGACTCCGCTCCTGCCCTCACCTGCTCCGCGCCCCTAGAGAGACACACATATCAATCTACCCTGCAATCGGAAAGATCGGTGCAGAACAAAGTCTGCCACCCACAACCCGGGAAGCGAAAGGCGTGGGGAGAGGCTTCATTTCTCAGTGGGCCCCTGGGTGTTCCACGAGGACTGGCTTTCTCCATTCAGCGAGCCGTTGTCGTGCGACACTGCCATCGCCGGGAGGAGCACATGTTAAAAATGACTGGGCTCAAAAAAAAAGTATCCCTGGGCCACCACGTCGTGCCGTGCCACATGCAGCTAACTTCTTTTTTAAAGATTTTCATTCTCGAAGTAGAGTTGACATAAAAGGTCATTAGTTTCAGGTGTACGGGTGGCGGCTGGACAACGATGCATCACGTAGCACTCACCACGGCGGCTGTAGCTACTGTCACCAGGCAACCCTGCTATCGACTCTTAAAGATGCAGCAGGACCATGCACGTGTTGGTGGTTTCTTCTTCGTCTCCTTTTTTAAGCAGTCTACGCTCACCGTGGGGCTCTGACAACCCTGAGATCCGGGGGGTGCGCTCTACTACCGAGCCAGCCGGGTGCCCGGCACCTTCTTCTATGACCAACTTGACTAAATGGGTCTTTGAGAGTGAACTTATCTCAACTTTCGTTTTGAAAGTTGAGTGAACTCAACTTTCTGAGCAAAGAAGAAGAGTGTTTTATTTTATGTCACTGATTTACATTACATATTTTCCTTATATTTGTTATGTGTGACCCCCGTTTATCTAATCTGAAACTAATTCATGCCTTTCTTTCCCAAGGACTTGTTTATGGTTGTTTTTGTTCTTACCATATGCGAAAAGGTACACCTGGGGTACGAGATTTTAAGAAATATCGAAGCTTTGTGAGGAAGAGAAATAAGCACAGTTTAATATTTTAAGATAAATATTAAGTTGGAAACATTTTATTCCAAAAGATAGTCATAAATAATCCTCCGTAAATTCCCAAGTTAGTACTTTTTTTGCAAAACCGCAGCAATTATAGCTATTAATAATACAATTATTCATTGTAATGAATGTGAAACTAGGTTGTATATAAAGATGGGCTTATTTTTCCCCGTGCTTGTTTTCACAATAACTCAAAAGAAACAATGATTGAAGGATCCTTACATTACTACGCGCCCTAGGTAAGCACGCACACGTAGTTAGATATTTTTCAATGTCTAGAGACGTCAGTGGTGCGCATCTTTAGCAGAACGCCATATATCTGTTTCGGGGTTCAAGGGCAGGAATTTCCCAAGTGTCCGATTGTATGGCTTCACGGTTTTCTACCATTTCCAGATGCTCTGTGCATTTGGCAGCAGGGGGATCGCTACCTTTGGGAACGCAAGCCAGTGATCTTAACCTGGACAACACTAACCTATGTGCAGCACAACAAAATGTCTGGTTGCCAACGTGCGCATCTGGATTCTTCGTTATAATCTTACATCCTAGTAATCCACTTCAGAAAGGAAGTGATAGTTGCCCTACAACCAGACTCCCAAGGAATACACTTTGTTGAGTATTTTGATAGAATACGGTCTGTTCTCGTTTAAATTCTCTCAAGAATGTTCAAAACGCCCTGCCCTTCACCTTCTTTGTATCTATTAATCGTATGTAAGCCAGGGGTCCACGGATAGCTCAGGGATGGCATTTGCGGACCTTTAGAAATGTATGGCAAGTTGTAGTTGTCTATAATTTTTGTGAGACAGCTTTCATTAGACTTCCAGGGGGCCTTCAAATCTTACTAAAATGTAAGGTGCGGAGGATGCTGTGAGGAGACAGACTAGCGTTTATTAATCACCCATTGCCTGCCAGCATTTTACAGTCATTAATTCATATCATTTTCACTGTGGTGTAATGAGATGGCTGGAATGACTTCTATTTTATAATTGTGAATTTTAGGCTTTGAGAAGTTATGGGATTTGTTTAGTCATATAGCTAGTAAGTGACAGATTGGGCATTCAAACTCACATCCATCTTTCTCCAAAATGCATACATTTTCTGCTAAAATCTACTGCCACCCACAGATAAGATGTGTATTTAAAACAGTTGCTTGTCTTGTGGATTTTTATTTTTCTCCCATTGTTGACTAAAGAATATTTTGTACAGAGAACTCTGTATATTTATTGCACTTATGCTTTAAGAGACACACTATTTGTTTTTCGACCAGTTTAATTTGCAAGTGTTTGGTTTACCGAGACCGTTCTCAGCCCTCTTACCGCAGCATCGTTCCTGTGCGTTATTCAGGACAGTGATTAATAAACCCATTCCGCAGATCATTTTTCTGACTCGTTTTACTGAAATGCTTTATCCAGGGTCGAACCGAATTACCATGAAGGTTATACTTCTGGCTGGGAAGCTTAATGAAAGCCAGAACCTCAGAACGCGTGTGCGCTTCCAGAGTCAGACTAAAAACGAAGATGAATATTCTAGGGCCTCGTTCTGACACAGAACAAGCACCAGGGGGTCAAAGTTTAATTCGAAACAGGACTGGCTTTGTGATTTCCAAGCTGTATTTCACCCACCCACTTGACCCATAGGAAACAAATAAAGCCACCCCTAGGATCCATCATGAGAATTCAGGAGATTTTAGGTAAGTTTCCTCCACATTTTATCAGCGTGTCTTTGGGATTTTCCATCTGCTCTGCAAGTCAAGTGAGAATATCCCTTTGGTTAGGTAATGACGGAGGACGCGGGAAGTGATGTAGGATCTCCAAAGCAGCTTTCACCTTCATCTGTGCTTTCCATTCTAGAATGGAGTAGCTCATTTTCCTAGTTTATACTAATATCATGAAACACTGTAATTGCAAAGCAAGTGACTTCTGGCAGTCACTAATTCCTTACATCAGTTACACATAAAGAGAACAGATGGAAACAGTTGCAACACTCAGAGGCTCCAGTATTTTTCTCTGTTAGCAGGCATAAGCACCCATGGAATTTATGATTCTTCATTTCATTACCTCCTGGATCTCTCCCAAAGATATATTTCTATCGCTACAGCCAGGATCAGAGGGAGCCCTCACGTGCACAGGCATCTCCTCCGGGCAGAGCGGGGTCAGAGCCTCAGGAAAGGTTAGCCCAGGGGGGCCGTGGCGATGGTTATGGCGATGGTGAATAACTTGCTTTTATTCCTTCCGACCTCCTGGACTTCCTGCCGGCCTTTCGGAGCTCGGCCCTGTTAGTCCATTCTGATGCCCTGCACCTTTTGAATAGCTTAGACAGAATGAAACAATTCAAGCTGGCATTTTCATTTAAGGGATGCTTGGGCATAGGGTGTTTTGAAGAAATATCTTGGCTACTGTTTTGTCAAAGTATTGACCAGCATCGAAATGTCACCATGAATCTCCTTCGTTCTAGACTTGGAAATGGAGTCCCGGATATTTACTTCCCTAAAAGGAGGTGGACTGTACGATTCTAAGTGGCAAAACACAATACAATAAACTTACATGCTTCACTTATAGTATTAGTCGTAAGGAACGGTTTTGAAGCATGACATCATTTCATCCACACAAAAATTGGCAACATTTTTAAATTTCCTTCATTTTACAGATGAAAGTGTGGATTCAGGTGAAAGACCAACTTATTTGAGACCAGTCAGGAAACAGGCCTGAAAGTACAGGTGTCAACATTTTAGCGACTCAGTTGTGATTCTGTTATATTGTCAAGGTTGTTAGTTATCAGAGAAAAAGATTTTTTTTTCTTTAACGCTGGATAAGACTTTTGCATCACCCTCTTGTGCCTGATAGTCTTTTTTTTTTTTTTTTTCCAGGAATCTCGGCCTTTCTACTAGTCCTCTGAGAAGATCACAAGTGTTCATCTGGCCGTTCATTATGTCATCAGCATTCTTTTGTTCGTGTGGGAGCTATCATTTTATTCATCAGCGGTCCTCTCAGTTAAAACTTCGGAAGCTAGTTGTCAATGTGTGAGGAACACTTACAGAAATCGAGGCCAAAAATACGCATTTAGAAGTGAGCTCTACATGACTTACAAGAACATGTGCATCTTGGACTCACATCAATTTCAACTTTCAGCCGCTGGTCCGCAGCTGATTGTGAATACCTCACTGAGAATCTGATAAGATGAAACAGTGACATGGAAATTCTGCACAAAGACATAAAATTCCGTGGTGACGATGAAGAGCAGGGATCCATTCTTCTGCGAGGGATGACTTCTTTTAAAAAGAAATTGAAGGTGCTATGCATGTTTGCGGTAGTACACAGAATTTTTTTTTAATTTATTTATAGGATAGATGTTAGACCATTTATTGTAGCTGGTGCTCCTTGTTAGCATGCACTACAGCTTCAAAGGTACTTTTCAGAGAAATCTGTCTATAATGATGATACTCTGATACTCGTTAGGAATGCACTGGCATACTCGATATCAGAAAAGAAACAAGCAAAAAAAAAAAAGCTGAGAACCTTCGATGTCTTTCTCCAACTGGTGTTTGATGATGGCATATCCTACCATTACAAGGAAAAAATGGTGGCTTCTTAGCTCTTTGGGATTATGAAGTAACAGTTCCCCCTTTCACTGCAAAAGATGGTATCCAATGGGTTGCTGACTTTGATTACAATGGATTATCTGCTTTAATTGTAGGAGAGGGCATTTGAAAGATCATCCTTAACCATGTCAGGGGGCCTTGGAGTGCTAATCTGTTTAGCTAGCGTGTCTGGGTCTTGACCCTATGGTCAATAGGGAGGTATTATGATGAAGAGAGGAAGCCAGAAAGATTAAATTCCTCTTCCTTGCATTAGTCATGTATCCTCCAATCACCTCGAAGCCACAGGACAGGGACACAGACGGTAGGGACTTCAGAGATGTAGAAGGACTTACGGGTCAGGTTACCTTAAAACCCACCTTTGGGCTAAGGCCCAGCGTGTGCAGTACAGATAAACACTTAAGAAATGCAGCATATATTTTTGTTGTTATTGTTGTTGATTTTATCTGGCATCACTAATGGCTCATTCCATTTTTAGCACCTTCTCCGGGCAAGGTTCATAGAGAAATTTTCTTATTTATTTTTATAACCGAGAGTATTGCTGCTAGTTTAGACATGAATCAAATGAGGCTTTGAGACATCAAATAATTATCCCAAAGTCAGCTTTTTTTAAATTTTTTTCTTTTGTTTTTTAAGATTTTATGTATTTATTCATGAGACACACACACAGAGAGGCAGAGACACAGGCAGAGGGAGGAGCAGGCTCCCTGCAGGGACTCGATCCCGGGACCCCCTGAGCCCAAGGCAGACGCTCAGCTGCTGAGCCCCCCAGGCGTCCCCCAAAGTCAGCTTTTAAGCGATGGAGACAGGAGCCTAAATTTAATTATTTCAAAAAGTCTGTATCAGTTACTCTGTAGGCCTCCCTGTTTCCTCCTTTTACTGTTGTTTTGAATCTGAGCTTGAAATAATTATAGATTCACAGAAATGTGCACAACTAGGACAAAGGGTCCCATGTACCCTTCCCTCTGCTTCCCCAATGGTAACATCTGATGTAACCCATCGATATCAAAGCCAGGAAGTTGACATTGGTATGATACTGTCGGCTACACTACAGACATCATTCAGTCACTGTTATTTTTTCTATTAATTCATATCGATATAAATTCAAGCAAACTACATTGCAGTATCAGGATTTTATATTAGGAACCAGCCTAGTAAAAGAAAATTATAGGTAATTTACAGATGAAGTCCTGCTGTAAGCATACACCAAACATTGAAAATGCATTTTCATTATAAGTGCAATTTCAGAGCTTTAAGAAAAGCAGGTCTTAACAAGTTGTGACTACCTGACATTAAATAGAAATAGTCACATCACGGATCCAATTTTCTGTTAAGAGCAACTGTTCAGCACATTCTTTAATATCAAGTGGTCAGTACCAAGCTTGTTTTATCTCCAAGTTATAAAGTTCAGAAAGAAATATAAAAATCAATCAAAATGAAAATATAGTGAAATAGAAGATGTATAAAGAGATGTATGTTTTCTGAGTAGATTCGCTGAACCGTACACGGCTGAGTAGCAAACAATTTGGGGCTCTCGTGCCCCATGGCAGACGTCTCGGGATGGATTGAAGGAGAACAGAATTTCTACTTTTGCCACCCCAACCTAACAGGAATAACGAGGAAAATGTTTTCCTGGAATGGAAGAAGAGAGCTCCTCAGCTGATGGGGGCGGGGGGTGGGGGGAGGTCCTGTATGAATATATTTTGTTATTTTCCAAAAAAAGTGACATTCAGACCGGAAGAGAAAAACAGGTGCATATGCATTGTGTCCTTGCAGTCCTGGTGGACAGCAGCCACGGGACTCCTGTTATTGACCGACTGGTCCCTACCAGTCAGTAGATCATGTTTTTTTAGGAAACACTTTCAAAGAAATTGGCCCATGATAATAGCACTCAGAGGAAAATGGGTGGTTTAAAAAGCACTCCTTACCCGTTGGGAATTTTCTGAAGGATTGAGTGGTTGTATGAAGAAGGGAAGGTTCTCGGTATGTCATCAGTGAGGCCTAACAAGCCACTGGTTCTTTATCTTTTCAGGACAACAAGTCAAGAGGAATGCACGGGGGATCCTCTGTGGAAGGGTCATATTTCAGGCCCCTGATTTCAATGTCCAGCGTTTTTGCCCATAAAGCTCTTCTATGTTTCTAAAATCAATTTCTTTGTCTGTCTGTCTCTCTCTCTGCTTCCTTTATTTTTTCCTTCCTTCTTTCCTTCCACCCTCCGATTTTGTCATCCCCCTAGAGGAAACATTATTTCACCCATAGTCCTTAATATGAACACTCCGTTGCTTTAGCATGTTTGTCGATCCCTCCTGGTTATGTCGGTGGCTCCAAGGGAGGCATCCCACTGTGTGTTCTCAGTGGGAGTACGGTGCGCGGCACACCTCAGAGGTGGCAAAGCGACTCGTGAATCTAGAAGAAAAATACAGCAAGGATCAGGAAACCCACATGTCTCTTACGTGTCCCGCTGGAACCAGGACTCCAGTGGGATTGGTTCTTCCCTGGAGGCTGGGTTGGGGTGCGGAGGTTAAGGGCTTCCCATTTGGGCCACAAGTCTTGTTTCATGGTACTCACATCCCCATGATCAGTTCTTCTCTGTTACTTTGATTCCTGTGAATATCTTCATCACACCTGGAATCTCAAAGCCCAACTCCCTTTTTTTTCTCTGTGGAAAACCCCTACACATTTATCTGGGAATATTATTATACAGTAATAATAGTGTCTTACAATAGGAAGACTATTGATCTGATGTCATGAATCTTGAGGTCTAGTCCCATTGGGTCTTTATTTTATTTTATTTTATTTTTTAAAGATTTTATTTATTTATTCCTGAGAGACACAGAGAGAGAGGCAGATACCCAGGCAGAGGGAGAAGCAGGCTCCCTGCAGGGAGCCCGATGTGGGACTCGATCCAGGGACCCCAGGGTCACAACCTAAACCAAAGGCAGGTGCTCAACCGCTGAGCCCCCCAGGTGCTCCCCCTTGGGTCATTTTATATTCTCTGTAGATGTGGTCAGTTTTCTTAGCTATAAAAATGCATTCCATAGGGGCGCCTGGGTGGCTCAGTCAGTTGAGCATCCGACTCCTGATTTAGACACAGGTCATGATCTCAGGGTTGTGGGGAAGAGCCCTGCTTTGGGCTCCATGCTCGGCAGGGAGTCTGCTTCTCTCCCTCTCCCTCTCCCTCTGCCTCTGCCTCTCCTTCCATTCTCTCTCAAACAAATAAATCTTTAAAAAATGTATTCAATAACGATATAGATACCATAGTATTCTTTTAAAGATTGAATAATGTGATATGCATTAAAAGTTTCCCATACAACCCGGCAGGGCCGCTCCAAATGGCACAAATTCTTCTCTTTTTCTATGATTTTCCGTGATGATCTCCTCTGGACAATTTCTTTGAGGCCCCTTTTCACCAAGTTCCCTTTTAGTAAACAACAAAAACCGACTCCCCCGCCCCGGCCTCCCTAGATTTCTGTGACTTTTTGCATTGTAAGAATCTTAACAAGACATTTTTAAGTATAACAGGATCCTGTTGTAGAGGTTGGAGAAGACACTTGACCTGGAGGAAATACTCTTCAGCGACGGTGTTTTCCCTGGGAGGATCAGGCCGGTCTGTGAGATCTTCCCGACTCCACTGCATTGGATCTGCAAAACCGCCGTCAGCTCCTGATTCCCGGGAAGCATTAGAAACATTTAGGGAGCTTTAAAAATAGCCTAATTCCTCAGCCTCATCCTAGACCAATTAACTGAGAATCTGGGTATGGGACACCGCAATGAGAGCTAAAAAAAAAAAAAAAAAAAAAAAAAAGACAAAATCAAAGCTCTTCAGTTGATGCTACCAGGGAGCCAGGTGAGGAACCGCTAATATAAATATATGTTTCTTAAAATGTACTCTCCGTCCTTACGAACTAGAATCGGGCTGGCTACCCTGGTCACCCGGGGGGTGGTTCCTGAAGTATATTAATTCCAGGACACGAGCCAAACTTGCTGAATCCGAGTTTCTGAGAGTGGGCGCTCAGGGGACAAGTGTTTTGGAAGGAGCCTCCTCGCTGCTGCCTGTGGGCCACAAAGGTGGGTAGTCGGTGACCTCAAAGGTCTGCAACTGCCACCTCCAGCGACCGGGCTGGCGATGCTGAGCCTTCGCCCCTGGGATGCAAGTTTACTCAGCGGAGAGGAGAGCTCCCTTTTCATTCTGGAGCCTGTTGTGCCCTCTTCAGGGAAAATGTCAGAAGACACTTCTTCAGGGGGTTGGAAGCCCTTGCCCAGCCCACTCCCAGCAGGGCCAGCTTTCTTCACCTCCCTACTTTGGATCTCTTGGGAGATGCTGCAAATAACCGTCAAGTCCCCTGATGCAGACACTTGTGACTTGATTTCTCCAGGAGCCCATGTTCTTATCTGTAAGCTGTTAATTCTCCAAGACTCGCAGGGAGGATGGAACCCGCAAGTGAGCAGAGGCCCAGGCGCACAGAGAAGCCTCCATAAGTGTCAGTTACAGGCCTTCTCATAATAACTGCAGTTGCTCTTTGGTTTGCTAAAAAGGAACAAGAAGATCCAGCAAGAGGACAAGCGCTGGGCTTTGACAAGGCTTCAGGCATTGCATGGGACACCTGGACCGCTGATTCTTAGGCATAAACATCTGCACATTCTATCACCGTGTGTTTGAAGATATATGGATGGATGCACGTATGATCATGTGTAATTCATCCGTTAGTAGTTTCGCACGTATTTTTATCAAATACGAGAAGAGCAGGGTCACAGACGCGTGACCTTAGCTAGAAACCTCTCATCGACCAGATATTCGGGGAGCCCAGTGTCAGCAGATTATCACGCAGGCCTGGGGATCCGCAGGGACGCACACGATCAGGACTCTAGGGAGGCTGCCTTGGGCCCGGATATCCGCTAGGATTCCTCCTTAGCTGGGAGAACCTGGCCCGAGGCCCTGAGGTCTCCGTGGCTGGTTTCTGCTGTGTGCACAGGGGCGATGACTGGTTTCCTGAAACTCGGTGCAGGCCTCGGGGCCACAAGGCTCGTAGGGTACTTGGTGAAGTTGTACGGGGACATCAGAGATGCCGGGCGCTCCGCTAGCAGCAGGGAAGGGGAGGCGCTTGCCAGCTCTGCCAGCTCTCGGGCACAGACACAGTCGGGGGCAGCGCCGAGTCGGGGCTCACTGTGCCCCCACGCAGTCCGAGTTGGCGCCCTGGCGCCCGGCGCTCCGGAGTGTGGCTGTATTCGGAGACAGGCCCTCGAGAGGGGCCACCCCACCTTGGGGTGCCTGGCCCCGGAAGGAGAGGCCAGGGCTGTGGGCCGGGGGAGCCCGGGAGATCCCGGGAGCAGGCCGCAGGAGCCGAGCCCAGGGCCAGGCCTGGAGGGGCACGGCCACAGGGAGGGACCGCTCCTCCTTCCTCCCCTGTGTCCTTCCACAAGCCCGGCTGTGCCTGTCACTCACTCCTGGATCCTGAGCCCACACCTCCCACTATTCTTCCTCCCACTTTCTGGTTTTCGGGCAGCCTCACTCCCACAGACGTAGGCATCCAGGTCAGGGGGACGTGGGAACGACAATGTCTCACCAGGTGAAAACCCTCCCCCCCAAGCTGTGTCTGCAGGTGACTCGGGCCAGCCTGTGCAGGTGGAGCCTGTGCAGGTGGAGGCACAGGTGACCCGCTCCTCCCACCCTCCTCCCACCCAGCTCCTGTGTTGCCCCCCGACCTCCCCGGCTCTGGGGGGCACAGGGTGCGGCTTGCCAGGCCTGCAGCCCCTCTCCTGGGACTGGCCGTGATGGTCCCTCCCGGGAAGGACTGCGAGAACCAAATGAGCCCGGGGATGGCACGTCAGCTCCCCGACAGCTGGTCTGTGCGCTTGCACCCGACGCCTGAGATCTCAGAGCTCGAGGCACATGAAATGGTCACATCACAGGAGGCTGGGCCACGTCGCCTCTTGGAGGGTGCCTCGCTGGCCACCGCAGGGGGGGGCGAGATGCCACCGAGGCAGCCGGGCGACAGGTATCCCCGGGAGGACGCGGGAGGGCCCCTCACCCTGTGCCAGGCACAGGCAGGCGCTCGTCATGCTGCAGCGGGTGCAGTTCTCCCAACGACCCTGGAATGCAAACACTGCCACGTGTTCTCTTTTGCAGAGGTCGTTACGGAGGACGAGAAAGTTAGTCAGTCGCCAAGAGTCGAACGGAAAATACCAGAGACGGTGGGTCTTGGACTGAAACCCTCCCCAGCCTGAATTCAGAGCCCGGGCTCCTGTGTGGCCCAGAGAACCGAGGCGGGAGGGGCCGCTCAGCCCCGGGAACATGCTCAAGAACCAGAGGCACCTGCGGTCCCTCCGTTTTCCGCCGTATTCATTGAGCGAACCTTCCAGCAACGCCAACCTTGCAGCACGACTGCACGTACACGTGTGGATTTTTTCTGTTTCCTAAAATCGTGTGTGCGTACGCCGCTGAGATGTTGCCCCAACACCCTCTCGCACCCTCTTGTGCATCTCCTGTAGGAAATAGATGCTTCCCAGGATCACAGAAAGGAGCACCCGTCCGAAAATTACACTGGCACGGGAGGACCAGACTCCCCTCAAGCTCCGCTAGTAGATTCAGGGGCGCCCGATCATAACAAAGGGAAGCAGCCTAGACTTCACTTCTTGTGTCCTTTTATTTTTTTCCCCCCTTAGGAGTATTATATAATGTTTTTAAATTTAAATTCAATTAGCCAGATAGCCTAAAAGCATTCTCAGACCGTCCTTTGGCCTTTGACGGCCCTGCTGCTTTTGCAGATTACAAGCCCGTTATTGGAGAACGTGCCTCCACCTGAGCTAACGTGATGACTTCTTAGGATCAGATTCGGTCTGTGCATCCTTGGCAAAGGCTCTACAACATCGGTGCCGCGTTGTCCCCGTTGCGTCTCATCACGCGCTGCCCAGACCTCCCTGTCCTAACGTGGGCCGACCCTGCCCCTTGGAACACTGCGGGTCCACGGCGGCTCGCAAGCTTCTCCGCTGTATTCAGTTTTGCTTTACGACTGACAAGTACCTTATGGGGAGCTCCTATGAGGCTGCGTACGTACTCCAATTCTGATAAAACTTCCAATATATTCATGCATTTAAGTAACAGTATAGATTAGTTGTTTCATATATTTTTTGAAGATAATTTTTAAAAAGATTTTACTTATTTATTCATGAGAGAGAAAGAGAGACCCAGACAGAGGGAGAAGCAGGCTCCATGCAGGGAGCCCGACGTGGGACTCGATCCTGGGTCTCCAGGATCAGGCCCTGGGCTGAATGTGGTGCTAACCCGCTGAGCCACCCGGGCTGCCCTAGTTATTTTATATTTTTTTCAATAGGTTGCCATTTGTTATTATTATTAGCTATTTCGAGTCTCAAGGTTTCCCTGACCGGCCACAGCCCCTACAATGAGACTTCTGTTCCTCTGAAATGCCCCATCATCCATTAGTGACTCTTTGCTTTCTCATATTAGATGCTCCAGACTCATTTTTACGTTCTTCTCCACCCGACTGGACTCCTACAAATTGTGCTGACCACACGGCAGCCCTGGACCGACGTGCACACCTACCTTCCTCAGTCTCACCTGAGGTATCTGGGAAGAGAGGAGAAGGGGGATAAGGGGAAGAGACGGTGGAGTCAAAGGGTCTGACAGACCTTGAAATTGGAAAGAACTCTGGGTAACCCCAACAGCATGGATGCAAAATAAGCACAGCGTGTTAAAAGTCACTCTCCTAATTCATCAAATACATGTAAAATACAAGTCGGCTCAGAAGCAGGACGCAAGCCTAGAGAGCTGGACTGGTCCCCCTGTGTGAAGGACAGTGAGCTTCTCTGCTGAACACAGAACCTATTTAATATTCATTATTTTAATATCAATTAATATTTAATCTAATATTTATTATTTTAATATCAATTAATATTTAATCTATTTAATGTTTATTATTTTAATATTAATTAATATCTAATTAACTGAGGTCACCTGGGTGGTTCAGCAGTTGAGTGTCTGCCTTTGCCTCAAAGTATGATCCGGGGGTCCTGGGATCGAGTTCTGCATCGTGCTCCCTGCAAGGAGCCTGCTTCTCCCTTTGCCTGTGTCTCTGCCTCTCTCTGTCTCTCATGAATAAAAAAAATTAAATCTTAAAAAAAATAAAAAAATATTAATTTAACCGAGTGAATTAATTTAAAGGAGTTACATGGTCATACCTCACTATACAGGTGAGTAGGAAATGCAACCGAGTTCCTGGTGACCCCTAGTGTGCGCAAATACCAGGGGTAGGAAGGGGACTGGATTTGGGGGAACAGGTAACAGTCTGAGCTGAGATCATCAGCACCTGTGTTAGCAGGGAGTGTTCGTGTGGCCGTTGCTCCCAGGCTGGCTTCATGTATTTGTCCGCACACTTATTCATTAAAAGATGTGAGTTCAGCGCTGCCTGTGGCTCAGTTTATTGGCAGTGCGGTAGAGGAGAAATTTTCAGTAGGTTAAATGAGACGTTAGGAGCCCCTTCAAGATGCGTATCCCTGCGAATGTCCCCTGAACTCCCAGTACCTTCAGCCGTCTCCAGCACACGATGACACATTCAAAACCTGTTGTCGATTAAGTGAAGTAGAAGTTTAGCAGCAAAAGAGTCTCCTAGAAAAGGACATCCCAGAAGCCTGTACGACACAGAAGATGAAAGCCCAGTTTCTGAAGGCAAACCCTTGGGGCTTGACTTCTACCTCTCCCAATTACTGAACGACTCCGGGGAAGTTATTTAACCTGCTTTAGAATGGGACCTAAACTATCCCATTCTATCCTAATGGGGTTTCAGTGGGATCAAATCAGATGACATGTGGCAGAGGCACAGAAGAGGAGACGACATATGGAGTAAACACTCCATAAATTTTATGCTTTTCCAGGACAGACATAAAAAGTGCGGCCTCTTTCTTACGCTGCTCCTGTAGATCAGCCTCATGGGCTAGGTCTGGGGCGCCCAGTCCCCCCCTTCAGCGGCAGCGTCCAGTAGCCACCCGTAGGCTACAGGTGAAGGGGATGTGCAGCGGCACGAGGATAGAAATACCTTGAGCTGCTAACCGCTGCCAATTACTTAGAAATGGGATCAAAGAGACATTTTCAAATAGAGTAATATCCTTCTGCCCACATTAAGGCTGTTTCCCAGCTGCACATCATGATGGTTACACCTCACAATAAAAATGTTAAAGAAAATTTATTGAGGAAGAGGAGGAAAAAACACTAGAAAAGATTATAGGGCAGTGTATAATGAATAGAATACTAAGAGTTTCTCCTTTTTTAAATTTCATTTACATTTGAAATCCCAAACCCTAAGGTCTTTCATGAAATCACACTGTCCCCGCTCCTCCCTCCTTTTCTTCTGAAAATAGTCTCTTTCTTTTTTGGGGGGGCGGGGGTGGGGAACAGAAGCGATTAGTTCCTACAAAGCAGAGTCACAAAGAAAATCCATCAGCTCCATGTTTTTCCACTAAAGAACAAGAAAGTGGGAAGAGAAATGTACCTTGATGTGCTGGCGGGGAGGAAAAGAACCAATTTGTGTTGGTTACCTGCTGAGTGTCTAGATTGATGCTGAAGAGCGGATCACGGTGCCGGCGTTGAGCTTGAGAAGGCAAGTTCAGATATTGGCTCTGCCACTTACTCACATCGTGATTTTGAAAAAAAAAAAAAAAAAACGACTTAATTTGTCTACGCTTCAGTTTCCTCATCTGCAAAATAGGGTCAGTGCCTATGTGCTAAAGGCGTGATAGGCTTGCGAAACAATTATTCGTGTCTGACTCGTAACACGTGTTAAAAAAAATCATTCTACCAAGAGGACAGTGATTGAGAGAAGTTCAGAATTAAAGTCTCAGACAAGCAAACAAAACCAAATAAATCCTTATGCTCTATCTCAAGATATTTTCACTTAATTATAATCACTTGCAAACCTTCCCAAGTGATTTAAGGATGCAACCACATTTGAGAAGCTCTGCACTAAGGTTAGCTTGTAGCATTTAGGGCACAACAATATCACCAGGGGAGCTTATTAAAACACAGATTTCCAGGGCAGCCCCAGTGGCTCAGCAATTTGACGTCGCCGTCAGCTCAGGGCCTGATCCTGGAGTCCCGGGATCGAGTCCCGCGTCGGGGTCCCCGCATGGAGCCTGCTTCTCCCTCTGCCTGTGTCTCTGCCTCCCTCTCTCTCTGTCTCTCTCATGAATGAATGAATGAATGAATGAATGAATGAATGAATTAATATCTTTGAAAAACAAAAACAACAACAACACAACAAACCCACAGATTTCCAGGTCTTATTCTCCAGATTTCTGATCCAATGGGTCTTGACTGGAGCCTGAGAACTTGGCGTGAACAAGTAGGCAGGTCATGCTAATCTTGTTGGTCTGGGAACTGTACTTCGAGACACTGTTCTTGACTCTACTGCTTTCACTTTATTTTTTTAAAGCTTTTCCAGAAATGCTTCTTGGTCCACCTATACTTAATTCCCAGGTACGAGTGCTCCAGTGGCCTCCAGATACACCCAGGTGGACCTGCAGCCTATAATGACAATCACAGTTCCCACAATAGCATCAACCACTAAACTTTCCTTTCACTGTTCTCATCTAACCATCTGCCAAACCAGTTGCTCTGTAGAGAGTATTCCGTTAAGCAAATGCATTTTTTTGGTGAACTTATCTCTGAGCACTGGAAAACCATTTTATCTCTCCTGATGATGTGTCCTTGAGACATCGGTGGAGTCACATTATTCAGAAGAAGACTTACATTTGCATCCTTGACAGCACTCCCTGGCGTCCGTCTAGCGGTGCCTGTCATGACACCAGGACATCCGGAGGTCAAAGAGCTTGAGTAGAGACTGTCTTTAATGGGAGGCTTGCCCGACTTGGAGGGCTACAGTTTTACTATAGATACGAAGTTTACCGCTGCGTGAGCTCCGGAACAAATAATCAGGTCCAGCGTAAGGGGTTCAAGAAGCAGCCAGGACTTTTGTGCTTTGTGGGCACAACTTAGGAGTGGAGATCGTCAAGTTATACTCAGGTAGACGTTTATCTCATTTAACTAAAAATTCAGAAATAATGCTCTCAAGCTTTAGAGACACCAGTTTGTGAATTTTCACCATGGGTAGTGAATAACATAATTCATATGTGGATATTCTACGTGCTGAATTTAAGGAGGTGAAGTACACTTAGTATTAAGTCCTGCACGACTAAGTCTAAATTTTGTCTCCACCTCTCTACAGCACCATGAACCTGAACATGTCAGTACACATTGCCAACTCTATTTCTGCTCTGTAAAATGCAATAATGGTAATTAAGAGCTGGCCTGCTGTAAGGATTGAGAGGTAGAGGATAAAATAAGCACTCCTCATGTATTGCTTTGTATGTAACATCCACTACTATTTAGTAAGAATTTATTGTGATATGTTATAAATATACATATATACGCAAGGACTATTTTTTCATATACAAGTGAAGCATAATACACACATTATTTGTTGATACATTAAGCTAATATGTAAGGGGGTGCATTCGGAATGGCATGGTTTTGTCTCTAGTCATTGAGTTTTTACAGAACAAAATAGTTTTCATCTTAAGTACAGGGGTGGGGAGTATCATGCCTTTATTTCGTCAATAAAAGTCACAAAGTGAGCAAGGCAGAGGAGAGTGGTACATAGATAGAGTTGTCAGAAACAGCTCCCATTCCAAGAGACTCGTTTTTCTAATGTGATAATTGCTATTTATTTTATAGGCTCGCACATGACATATCACCACTGAAACTGCTTCTAATTCTGCTTTTATTATTAACCTCACTCTTCAATTCTTTATCGACCTTGGGCAAGACTATTTTCCTCTTCATAGCATCAATAGAAAAGCTAGTTCAAGTTTGCTTTAAAAGAAATTAATCTCAAAGCTATTCCCACATTTTAAAAGGACCTTGTATGAGAATGTTAATAGCTGCTATTAGGCTTGGAATCAGCCCTTCCCTGAGAGGGGGAAACAAAAGTGCAGGTTTAGTGTCACTCGATCAGAGAAACTAGTAGGATGGCCATGAAACGCCGTGATGGAGCTGCCAGGTGCCCGATAAAGAGTAGCCGGGACTGGCATGCCCACACCCTGGCACCTTCTAGCTGAGTGCCTTGGACAAGTTCCCAACCCTTTCTGTATCTCAGTTTTTTTTTTTTTCATCTGCAAAACATAAATATCAAGACATATAGGGATCCCTGGGTGGCGCAGTGGTTTAGCGCCTGCCTTTGGCCCAGGGCGCGGTCCTGGAGACCCGGGATCGAATCCCACATTGGGCTCCCGGTGCATGGAGCCTGCTTCTCCCTCTGCCTGTGTCTCTGCCTCTCTCTCTCTCTCTGACTATCATAAATAAATAAAGTTAAAATAAAAAAAAAATTAAGACATATATTGCTCTGACTCAATTCCCTGTACCCATTTTCTGAAGCACGTGCGTGGAAGGCAGGGAGGAAGGGGTGGAAGATGGAAGGGGGTGCGGATGCACACTATGCAAAGACAGCAAACAATATTTTCAATCAGGACGTAGTAGCAATATCCAGGGTGTTTTCATCACTGCACCTATGACTTGTGCTCCCCAGGAGGTGCCCCTTCAAGTGTCCCCGGGGACAGGCATCAAAGGAAGAAAAGTGGCCCGTGAAGGGCGCCAATCCCCAAGTATGAAGTACAGTCGCACTCAACACAGTAACCTCGTGAGTTGGGCACTTTCAACCTTCAATTTTGCAAAGTGGAACCCAAGGTTAAGAGCTGAAGCGAGGTACCGTGTGGACCACGAGATTGGGAAAAGGGGACCCTGCGATTGTAACCCAGTCTGGCTTCAAAGTCCATGCAGTGACTACTACCCCGGGGTCCCGCGCTGCCTCTGCCGAGTCTGGAACACCCGAAAATCATTCAACAGACTATGGCAATAGGTCACTCTCAACATCCCATAACAATGTCTACCAGGCAAGATTTTAGAACTTGTTTAAAAACGTCTTGTGAAAGAAGATGCTCCTCGTGCTCACACAGACTTCCTTTCAGATGGAACCACTTGCAGAAAGTCTACAGATCAAGTGACACTCTAGGCAATTAGGGCCTCAAAGAGCCTAGGAGGGATGCATAAGTTTTCAAAAATAATTTCCACTGTGGCAGGAATGCAAATTGATTGAAGTTACAGTGTCACTCAGAAAGTTTGCTAGTCTTTTTAAGAATGACATTAAGCAGTGACAGACAATTGACAGGGACAGCCACTTCAGCGGAGGTTGACAGAGGACTGGAACGCCTTAAGAAGAGGGGGAAAAATCCAGTGGCAGATATGCGTAATGAGGGATTGTTTCCTTCCCATTCTTTCTCTTTCTGTATTTTTTAGACATACGTGGCACCATATATCCTCTTCCTAATTTTTAAGATACAAAGCCCCTGTGAAAGAGGGGCTCTACCTTTTAAGGTCTCAGCAATGACTACTCTGCATTTAAACAAAAAAAACACCTTAACCAAATAAAACAGAGTTTGGTCTCAGACAGCAATGACTACTCTGCATTTAAACAAAAAAACACCTTAGCCAAATAAAACAGAGTTTATAAAATAGAACATATGGTGCCATCTGCAGAATGGTGCTGAGGATTTGGGGGAAAATATGGAGGTGATTGCATTTTTTTTTTTTTTTTTGCATCTACAACAAGCTCAAAATAAAGAGCTTAGAGAGTTTTCTTGAAAGCTCTCGAGTCAGAAAGTGTCTGACTGGTTTCTCATCCTAAAACTAAATGAGCACGGGTTAGCTACCGTAAGACCTTAGATCGGAAGGAAACCTCCGCTGGTAAGTTGTACAAGTGTGGAAACCGAAGCGCAGTTGGGCAAAAAGGTTTGCCATCTTCACTCAGCTAGTAAGTGTCAGAACTTGGACACTGAGACGCAAGTCCCTGTCTGTTCTGCTCCGCATCACTGTCACTCGTTAAAGGGAATGTGCCTTCCAATAGAGATGCAAAGTGCCTCTGCTCACGGCCCAGCTACGGGACAGTGCTAGACCTGAGCTACGGGACAGTGCTGGACGCAGGAACCTCAGGGTGACCTGGGGACAGACAGACACACACACACATAGGTGCCTGCATACAGCCTGAAGGACTCTAACAGCAGCAGTTCCAGAATAACGATAGTATTTCTACCTGCACGTAATTCAGCGGGTTCTGCTGTGAAACGTGAAACTCATTTCCATCTACTGGAGCTGAAGTTTGCTGAGCGCTCACCATGTGGCAACTACTTTGCTGGATTCCAGGACGCAGAGAATAAGCCAAACTCCTGACCTCTCGGGAGTGCCTTTTCTCAACAGTACATGTGCTTGTCTTATAATTACATCTTCTAGAACCTTGACTATCACTTAGCTTTAAAAATGTAATATAACCAAAATAAAATTAAAAATAAAATAAACCTCCATCGAAAGATGATGGATAAAGAAGCTGTGGTCTCTGTATACATGGGATATTCCTCAGCCATTAGAAATGGCCAATACCCACCATTTGCTTCCACGTGGATGGAACTGGAGGGTATTATGCTGAGTGAAGTAAGTCAATCAGAGAAGGACAAACATTATATGGTCTCATTCATTTGGGGAATATAAAAAATAGTGAAAGGGAATAAAGGGGAAAGGAGAAAAAAATGAGTGTGAAATATCAGAAAGGGAGACAGAACATGAAGACTCCTAACTCTGGGAAACGAACTAGGGGTGGTGCAAGGGGAGGTGGGCGGGGTGTGGGGGTGACTGGTTGGTGGGCACTGAGGGGAGCACTTGACGGGATGAGCACCGGGTGTTATGCTATGTGTTGGCAAATTGAACATCAATAAAAAATTTATAAAAATAAAATAAAAAATAAAATAAAATAAACCCAGCAGATGTTTGGCAACAGGATTTCTGCTCTCTCTATATAATAGTGAACTGCTAGGTCAAGAGGTGGTCTAACAAGACAAACAGTGTCTTGCTTACCTCTACGTCCAATAATCTTTTCTGAAGAGATGTTCCATGAGCGATGAACTCATGAAACATGGAGGATCTATTTTCTTCCCTCCCTATGAAGACCTGGCTAAGGAGCTGCGAGAAGCAAAAGAGATTGCAGCTCACTTTAAACAATATTTAAGACAATATCTGTATTTGAACATAAAGCAAAACCAAAGCAACAGATAGGTTTTCTAGATCTGGAATTTATACTCAGTAGAGGCATTTAATACCGAGAGTACCAGGAAATAAGGGAAGCCACACAAAAGGCTTTCATGTTTTTATACCTTGGACGTGTTTTTCCTTGATTAATAAGGAACAAGAGGGTGGAGGGACTTTAGTGTCCATGGGAAGGTCTTCTTTGCTTGTTGTCCAACACCATTCCCATTGATAGCATAAAAAAGACCTTCAATCTTTAATAAAGCCATAAGAGAAAAGTTTTGGGGGATATGAGCTCAAAGCTCTCTCTTGAAGGTATATTTCCTCCTCCACCTCACGACGTTATGAATCAGGGCACTTGATATGTGCTTGTTGCAGTCAGATATCCTGCTTCTACTTTCCTGTTTCCTCGTTACCAGCTCTGAGACTTTGGCCAAGTAAGTGCCCTGGACTTCCTTCACTGGCTTACAAGTAGTCGTCCTGATGCTTCTTAGAGGATTCATGTTTTTTTTTTTAAGTAGTAAATAAAGAAATATGTCTGAGAACAATATGAAATATTTGAAACTGAGGCTAATTTCGGAAATCCAAGAAAGGTTATTACACACATACTTCACCCTGCTGTAATAGTCGTTTAAAATACCAATAGATCATAATTAATAAAGAAATAAAATCATAGAAGTAAAGCATTTTGCCAAAAATCAGAAAGGAAGTTAAAAGTGTACTTTCCAGGGTTACATCTAGACTCGGCATTTGCAAACCATGTGACCTTGGACAGTTTACACATCGGAACTTAGGGTCAATATATATATATGTATATATGGCACTTAATATTTGAAATCTAAATAGTGCTTCTACCTACTTTGAAAGACTACTTTGATTATTAATAAAAATACAAATGTATTGAACATACTGCTTGACACATAGTCAGTGATCAATAAAGGTTATTATTGTTATTAATCTTTGCTCATAATCCAACGTACAGCAATCAGTGATTTATTGGTGCTCATCAGAGTTGCTATCTGATGGGGAAAGTATTATTGAATTTTTCCCTCTCAACAGCTAACAGTGTCCTTAGCAAACAATAGGATCTCAATAAGGACTTGTATAATGATTAAACACTGAATTTTCAACAGCAGAGATAATATTTAACCTAGTTGTACTCTCACTAGTAAGTTTTCAGTTAGTTTCCATCACTATATTTAGGATGCCTGCATATTAAGAGCATAATGCTGGTTGTGTGCCCAGGAGTAAGTCATTTTCTCTTCAACTTTCTCAATTTTCTGAGGCAAATGGATGCAGTGGATAAATATGTGATTTATTTGAGAAATCTCTGCCGAAAAGTCAGTCACAAATCACTGGACTTTTATTTTTACTTAAATGTTTGAATTTTGAACATTAAAACCTATTTGTGAAAACCATTTTCTCCTAAGAACTTTTAAATAGAATGTCAATTCCAAATACCATATGAGGAATCTTAAAAAAAAAAAAAAAAGAATAAATAAAACGAAAAAGCAGGATCAGATCTATAAATACAGAGAACAGACTGATGGTTGTCAAAGGCAGTGGGGGGGTGGGGTAAAATGGGTGGAGGGGAGTAGGAGACACAGGCCTCTCGTCATGGAATGGTGAAGTTGAGGGGATGAAGGGCACAACAAAGGGAGGTAGTCGGTGATATTGTACTAGTGATATTGTACGGTCCTGGATGGCGGCTACCCTGGTGAGCACAGCATGTTGAATCACTGCTTTGTACACCTGAAACTAATGTAACAGTGCGTGTCAACTATACTAAAATTAAAAAAAAAATTAGAAATAAATTTTTTTACTTAGGTGCAATACATCGTAAGTAAAAAAAAAAAAATTCCATTTTTTACCTATGATCAAATTTTAGTAAAATATCTTTTACCAGATTAGGTAAAATTAAATTGAATTCACCTTTGTGAATTGCAGTAATGTCACCCCCCAGTGTTGTCCTGAAGAAATTAGAAGCTCATTTTAGGTGCAAAAGACAATTCTTGGGCACCTGGGAGGCTCAGGGGTTGAACGTCTGCCTTCGGCTCGGGTCGTGGCCCCAGGGTCCCGGGATCGAGTCCTGCATTGGGTTCCCCAGAGGGAGCCTGCTTCTTCCTCTGCCTGGGTCTCTGCCTCTCTCTGTGTCTCTCAAGAGTAAATAAAATAAAATCTTAAAAACAAAACAAAACAAAAGACCATTCTTGCTGTGAAATTCGGCTGCATATTGTTTCTACTTAAACGGGTAGCACACACCTTCAGGCACGTGTTTCTTCAACGTCAGTGTATTCCTTCCCACACCCGCACTCCAAAACGGAGGCCAATTAGTGTGACCAGCTCGAACGGTTTTCCTGGGACTTGCCTAGTTTTAGCACTAAAATTCTCATATCAGGAGAAGCGCCTCATCTCTGCGCACCCTGGGGTAGCTGGTAACCCTAACTGGAAATAAAGACCATGAGTGTCACCTCTTCCAAGCCCCTCACACCCGGCGGATGCCTGACAACGTCTAGAGACATTTCTGGCTGCCGTGACTCGGGGGGAGGGATGGGTGCTCGGGGCATGTGAGGGCTCGGGGCCGGAGCTGTCGCTGACCGTCCCACACACCAGGTACAGGCCCTCACGGCAAAGAACCGCCCGGCCTAGAACGCCAATAAGGGCCACTCTGGAGAACCCTTGGTGGGAATTTTTATTTTTATTTTTTTATTTTTATTTATTTTTTTGGGGGGGTGGATTTTTAAAATGCTTTGGTGCGCTACAAGGTTTTGCGCATCCTTGATCAAAGTTCACCTCCGCCCAGTTTGTCTCTTTTAAACATTTTGGTTTCAGGTCGGGAATCCTTACTTGTGAAGAAAATACATCTTTCGCTCCTTTGGCATCACCACGGATGAACTCAGCCTTCACTTATTATTTTTTTTTTTTTAATTTTTTTAGCCTTCACTTCTTTAGGATTGAAACATCTGGTTTGGTTTGGTTTCACCCCGGCTTTGTGCCAGCATCCCCTATTCGCCCTATAAGACAGCTCCAGGGGCTGGAGACTTTACCGCTTGCGGTTAGGCTCTCGCCGCTCGTGACTCACCTCCCTCCATCCAGGCCACGATCCCGCGAGGACCCCCTGCCTGGTCTCCACGCCGCGGTGCCTCACTGTCCCTGCTGGACGCGGGCCTGGGATCCATCAGTCGTTCAGAAGTCGACGTCCCCACATTGGGAATTCGTTGTTCTACCTGCTTCCTGATTGCGCTTCCCCCTTGGCTCTCTATTCCAGGCGGAGCCTGTGGGCACCAAGGCGCTGTGCCCAGATCCCTGCTCACGGCAGAAGCATCCATCCCTGGGTCCCGGCAGTGCCGGCTGCCAACAGCTCGCGGCTCTTTGTCCCCGGGCCTTGTCTCAGCCCCAGGGGATGCAAAGGCCCGACGCCTCGAATCTACGTGGGCCAGTTTCTAAGGGCCAGCGCGGCTTCGGAGCCCCGTGTGGGCTCCCGAGGCTTCTGTTGCAACTGACTCCTCAGGCAGCCCCTCTCCGCTCGTGTCCTCGTGTCCGCCTCCAGCACTGGCCTCCAGGGGTGCCCTCAGGAGGGTGCCCAGGAAGCCTCGAGCATGCAGCTCTCCATCGCAGGGTCATCAGCTGATTCTCAGCTGCCCCGGGGTCGAGCCCCCGGCCCTGCCCTCCCCTAGGCCTTAGGGCCGAATCCTACCTTTGCACGTCCTGCTCCGTCGTCAAGACCATGTCCCAGCTTTCATCTCTGCTCTACGTATTCATGGAGAAAAGAGTAAGACAAACCGCCTGAAAGTCTTAAATAAAATTGGGTCTATCTTAACTCAAGATCTACGAAATCACCGAACGCCAAAAGTTTAGGATATCAGTCACATAGAACTACGTTTGTATTCATCGAAAACAGCAACTCCAACAAAACCCAGAATGTAAGGTCCCATCCATCTCTGTTAGCACATCTGTCAAGCTAGACTGCCGGGCAGTTCCTCTAAAGCTAGTAGGAAGCCTCGGCAACGCGAGGAAACGCTTGGTGCCAGCCAGACGTGGCTCCTCTTGTATAATTAAATTCTCTTTCTTTTGCAAATGCACAACGGCCAATATCCCGGCTGACCGGAGTCCTGGGATGTACGCAGGGTGTTTTATTTACGGTGACTTCAAGCAAATGCATTTACTATCCTTGGGAGGGCTTGGTCCTTAACGTTATTACTGCGCCAGTCTCCCATTCCCTGCCTCATGTTTTCCCACTTTTTAAACCACTCATCCAAACACCTACCGCCCTCTGTCATGAATCACAAGGCCCTTCCTAACTTTCAATCTCCTGATTCTTGGAGCACAAACCTGATTCCTGCCAGGCACATATGAATAGTTCTGTCCTTCCATCAATCATTTGAAATGCTCGGTGACTAGGCAGGAGAACTAAGTTCTTGCTTCTTTTCTTATCTTATTTTAAGGTGTCAAAAGTGGAATTAATGGGGCAAGGAAAGGCGCTATTAAAAGAAAAAAAAAAAACAGACATAGGAAATGAAGTTCACGATCCAGAGACCAGGAATTTATTCTGGTTAAGGGTGTATTGTGTTGTGTTCTGTTAAAGGTGTATTGACTAAAATGATCCAAATGCGTGTGAAAGAAGGGGCTTCCAAAAACCAGTGTTCTGAGTTGCCCATGAACATCACATGCCCATTTCCTCTCCTGAAAAGTAGCCTTCCTCAGTGGTCACAGCAGGACTATCTACTCCATTTCAAACAGGGTGGCCCTAGTTTAATTTCCTGGCCAAGTCATGGGCAAGTCTAGGACGTAAATGATCTAATTCGTTAAAGAATCCCTTCAAATGTGCTCTGAGCAGGGTCCTGTAGTCCAGATCGACCCCTGGATTAAAATTACACCAGTGGGGTTTTAAAGGCGGTGACTCATCTTCATGGAGGTGACTGAGTACCAACACAAAGAGGTAAGGCAAGAGAAAGACAGAAAAAAAAAAGTGTTATTTCTGCCCATTTTGGCCAGGCAGGAGCAGAAGCAAGGAGGAAGCAAGGGTAGGGGCTCCCCTGAAGCTTCTGGAGGAAAGGCAAGGCAGGGCACAGCAGGTAAGCAGCTTGGGGTTAGCTAGCTTGAATGACCCTGTGGGCTCTACGGTGCAGAGGCTGTTCTGGTGGTCTGGCACCCGGCCCTGATGTGATTTAGGGCAGAGGAAATAGTGGCTCGGTGTGTGAGAGTTAGAGGAGGAGGTCGATGGGGGCATGGCCTCGATGGGCCAATCTGCACTCGGGACGCGTGTCCCAGGCAAGCCGTGTACCCCTCCCCGCAATCAGCTACCCCGGGGGGGGGGTGATGTCTCCCCAGGTCTGTGTGGTCCAAGGAGACATGTCAATAAGACATAGAAAATTGAACAAAATATACTTACCCTCCCCCCCCCCCCCCCCGCCCACAAAGAATGATTTCCTTCCAGTGATTTTAGGTACAGAACCTCCCTTTAAGTATGAGAGCATCGGACGCTAGAACGCTGACACTCTGCTTGGTATCGAAAGAAACATCTTCTTCCTCTAACCGAATTTGGGAAGAGCAGCTCCTGGTTAAAAAATATAAGGTTCCTCGAAGCCCTAGTTTCAAAGGTTTAGCAGGCCGCCTTCTCTCTACGGGAAAGACAAAGAGCATGGTCATGTTCCGGTTCCCCGGGTGCTTTCAAGGGGAAGAACCAGAACCAAGGTGAGCTTCCCGTCAGTATCCACATCCGAGTGCGTGTGTGTGTGACTCAACTACCCCCTGGAGAGCGGGGACCCAGAGCAGGCGCACCGAGGGTGCAGCTTTCTGGGGAGCTTGCATCGCTAGAACCCGGATGAACCGTCCAGAAGAGGGATCCCTTTGAGTTTCCAGTTTTGATGTTTTGGGGGGGACTACACGGAACTCACAATGGGGAGAAGCCTTATAGGAGGAAAGACACGGGGCAAGACCCAAGTACTGAGGGTGACACGCAGAACTTCCTATGAGATCAGAGAAGCAGACAGGGTGCAGGACGCTTCCTGACGGACGGATTCGGCGAGCGTGTGGTCGCTCCTACCATATGCTAGGAGCTGAGCCAGGACCGCGGACCATACGAATGAGTCAGTTGGACCAAGGCCCTGGTCTCCGTTTCTTCCTGTCCCGTTGCACGGGGGGACAGAGGGACATTGTGCATCCACGCATAGGGCACACGACGCTGGCTTGCTTTGTGTCCGACGTGCACTGATTTAGTCTACACCTGATAGCGTTTTGAGCACATCTGTGTGTGTGCATGTGTGTGCGTGTGTGTGTGTGTGTTATAGATCACGTTGGCTGTTGGCTACATCGTTGACAGAAGGGACACGACAGGAGAAGGGGGCGTCTAAGAGGAGTTGTCACAACAATCAACCCCCCGGAAAGGCGACGGTGGCATGAGTCAGGTTGTCGGGAGTGAGCGTGGGGGGCAGCGGGTGTGTGGGGAACAGTATCGGAAGTGGTTGGAACTTGCAGGCCTTGTGCTCCAAGGACTCGCTGATCCTTGGCATCCAGATGCATTTCAGAATAGAAGCACTAGGCCGGTCTTTGAAGGAACTGGACCTGCTGAGCTGCCCAGGGAAGGGAAGCAGAGCCCCAGCCTCGGAAGGGCTCCTCTCCGCCCCGCGTGGGTGCCTCCGTGTCTGTGCACACGTGTGACACACGAGGAGAACACCCCAAGCCCCTCCTGCAGCGGCCCGGGCGGGGTGGCTGCTGTGCTGGGCGAGCGAGCAGGCCGCTCCCCGGGCGCTGAGAGCCAAGGGAACGTTCTGGTGAAAACAGACTTCGTGTCACTGGCATCGAGGGACGTCCTCTGGCTCCGGCTTCCTCCCCCCACGGCTTGATCTTCAGCTCTGTATCGTATGACAAGGTAACATTTTTATGAACAAGTTAAGTGTCTGTGATCAGCCTTCCTATGAAATTAGTTTTGTCCCAAATGCCTGTTATTCCAGTTGTTAAATTACTTCACGTCATGCTCCAAGGCTTATATAGTATACAACAATCAAATGGGAACAACACTTTGCATAGCATTAAATGCCAAATATTCTCTGACACTCCAGTGACTGAACGACAGCCAAAAGTCATGCGTTTGCTAAGGTTCCTTGCTGTCCCGATTGCCAAGCGAGCCCAGCTTGGGAGATACCGGCTCGCCGAGCGTCAGTGCTGGGCTAATACTGTCATTATTCTCCGCGAGTGAAGTCTTTAATGCCATTGCCTCCAAAGGTATTACGGATGGTGAGATCAGCATTACAGTCCGCATAATTATTGCGGCACCAATAACTGAGGACCCTTCATCAAATATTTACGGACCTAGGCCGACTCTTTCAGCCGTGCTGACTTTAAATGTGTTTGGGGGACTGTTTCATGGGATCTTGGCCACCCAGCTGAATATCTAATTCCTACGTGGGTTTCCTAGGCACTCAAGAGTGAAGAAAATTGGGGCACTCGGTAAGATTTCACTCGCAGGTCGATGCGGATAAACCGGAGGGTGTTCACTTGGACGGGAAGGCCTCCTGCTACTTTGATCAGCTACTTTTCCTACTTCCTATAATCAGGTGGGAGAGCTCTCCCCCCCCCCCCGACCGGCATCCAGGTGCATCTCAGAACAGAAAGATGACTTTCTAGCACAAGGAAAGGGGGGATGCAAAAATACGTAGTTCAGTGGATGGTCCAGATGAAACTATCTCTGGGTGATGTCACCGACAACACGTTAAATACACTTGGAAGTTTGGGACTCCATCTCTTAGCCAGTTTGGACCTGGGAAATTGTACCCCGACTTGTACTATAACATCATAGATAGCTTCTTGGACTATCCTAGATTTGGCGCTCTGGTGTTAAAAAGGAAGGTAAAGACCTGTCGGGAGAGCGTATAAATGAAGTGAGGAGGAGGAGGAGGATGCCCCGGGGGTCTGAGGGGCAGGAATCAAACTAGGGAAGAATTTCCAGTGTCTGCAGGTTCTGTAGAAGAACCACTTTATTGCCCTAAAGCGTAAGGTGAGGGTCTGATGCAAATGTCTCTTTAGGAGAGTCATGCTTAAAGACCTACAAGTATTTACTTAAGAAAGGGCAGTAGGGTTATGTGCATTCTTAGCGTTAAATTAAAACAGTGTCTGGTGTGGTATTAAGAAGCCCCCACACCACAGTTGTACCATGGAAGGCGACGGGCCATTAGCCTTCATTAGCAAATCAGGGCCTGGGCTCACCCTGCTTTCTGTCTGATTATGAAGACTGTGATACAGTCCATGCCACTTAATCTGGACCCAGGTAATAAGCACATCTTAATTAAGATGCCCCGCTGGGAACCAATTTAATGCAATATATATAATAGGATTTCAATTCTGCTTTAGCATCTTTGTGCTAGATAATAGGGGTGGCTGGAGAAGCTTTATGTCACTAATTTCACAAACTGAATACAATCTCAGTATCTCAGCATGAGTATTTTGAAAGCTCAGAGGAGAAAAAAAATGAAATAACATCAACTATTTTAGAATAGTGTAAAGAGAACAGCTTTTAAACTCCTTTTCATCAGTGTCTCATTTTTAGAAGCTGCGTTTAAATGCACTGATGATAGCATCAATTGATTTCTTCTTTCTTTGTGTAGGGGCTTTGTAGGATGTTCAATATTTCTTGAATTAAAAAAAAAAGTGTTTTCCCCCAAATTCCTTCTTTGATAATTTTATAGAGAAAGACATTTTACCTTATTATCCTGAATTTGAAGAACAACAAAGTAGATGATGAAGAAGCCCTTAATAAAATTAGAATACGGGGTATTTATTTTTTGTGCTTTACGTTTTTATTTTTATGATGACCAGATAGGTCTGTTTGACTGAGACTCAGACAATCATCTGCTTCCATCCATCCATCCATCCATCTGTCCATCATCCATCTGTTCATCCGTCCATTTGTTCCGTTTATCCACACCCACTCATTTATCTATTATCCATTAATTTGTTTATTCAATCATTCACTTCACAATCTTTACTGAGCATCTAAACAATCCCAACCCCTTTAATAAATGCTGGATATTAGCATGTGAGTAAGTTAACTTTGCAGGAAGCCACGCCTCTGGTTCGCAAGAGCAAACTAGACCAGCAATGGCTACAGACGTGATGAAAATTAGGATGTAGGGCACCAGGAGAGGGATCCCTGGGTGGCACAATGGTTTAGCGCCTGCCTTTGGCTCAGGGCGCGATCCTGGAGACCCGGGATCGAATCCCACATCGGGCTCCCGGTGCATGGAGCCTGCTTCTCCCTCTGCCTGTGTCTCTGCCTCTCTCTCTCTCTGTGACTATCATAAATAAATAAAAATTAAAAAAAAAAAAAAGGATGTAGGGCACCAGGAGAGTTGACACATGGTCCAAGGTGTGGACTTGGAGGATTGATTATAGTGAGTGGTGGACAGGTTAGCTCGAATCAGCGAGAAGAGACTAGAAAGTCATTGCAATTTAGAATTTTATGTAAAATCTTTGTGTAGTTCTCCCCGCCCCCCAACCCCAGAGTCGGTTTTAGTCCACAGCGACGTTATTTATTTGCCAAGGTATAGAATTTTATCTCCAAGATAAAATATTCCCAATATCCTAATTATCTATCTATCCGCCTACCTACCTATCTCTTTCTGCTGCATCTTAAGCTTTCCGCCCTGCTTTTTGCTCCTACCACCACGACTCCCCCATTTACACCCTAAGCGTTTTATCAGCTTATCTTGGTGGGGGGAGAGGGTAGGAGGGTAGGATGGGGAGTGATGGCAGGGACCTTTTAGGGAGCTCACTGAACTGCGACCCCCACAGGAGTGAAGGCCTCCTGTACCAACTGAGAAAGCCAGCTCCCCGGGGGTTTACATATGGATGAGCTTTGGGGAATAAAAGAAAAGGGGCCTTGAATATGTAACCTCTATTCACTTCGTTTTTGTTTGGCGGAGATTGCAAGGAAGCTCACCCGCGGTGAACTGTAGCAAATGGAAACCTTGATTTCAATTGCATCACATTCTGGGGACTCATGGTAGGCGAGTTAAAGGGCTATGCTTAATTTAATTAACTATTTCAGAATCAATTGCATGTATCTAGGTGTCTAACAACACGTAATAGAATAAAAAAAAAAAAAAAACTGTTGGTAGCTAAACAGTTGCGTCCTTTAAAGACAGCCAGTGCATTTTGATTCCTTAACCTGGACCCCTGATATTCCCTAGGTTTCCTTGGGCCAGTTAACAAATAACTATTTAATAGCTACAAATAATTCGTGTTCTTACTTCTACTAATGCAGATGATAGGTCATAAACCAAATGACTGCTGAGAAGTTCGATCTTAACTGTGGAAGGTATTAGTTTACCAGAATAAAATTTCTTTCAGACCCATTTAGCTCCTTACCACCTTAGGGAACTAAAAATAAAACAGGTAAGCATACACAGTCAGATAGTATTTAAAACCTTGTAAATCACTGAATGCGCACTTTATATTTGTTCATCCCAGTGATCCATCTCTGAGGACCAAATCGTTACTTTCTACAAGTCTACATTAATAACTTCATATTCCGAAAAGTTGGCGTCAAGCAAATCACTGAAACGGGAGCATGAGACACTCGTGGGCTTTCCCCCGCCCCCTAGTTCATGGGACCTCAAGGGTCTCAAGTGTCAAAGGACATCTTGTACGCTGGACACGCATTTGGGAAATTGTAACAAATGATACTTTGGTGTCTTCACCTCTAGATGTTCTCCAGACCTGTCCAGATGGCAGGTAACAAAAATTAAGGCGGCACCACGTGAATATCAGGAACCCCTTCTGGATGTTCAGTATCCCCCTTGGAGCCCTGTGCCGCATGTTAACTCTACAGCTGTCCGGTGGGAGACCTATTGCTATAGGCGCATTCCACTAACTGAGGGTTGGGGAGGCTTAGTGACGTGCCCAGGGTGAGGGAGTCTCAGAGCTGGTGTCCAGGCCTGGTCAGGGAGACGCTTACACACGTAACAACTCTCGCCCCTGCTCCTGTCCCTAAAGCACGGGTTTCACTGCCCCGTATTTGCCACCTCGGAATTCTAGATTTCATCCTGCGTCTGAAAGTCCTGTACCTTCGTGTCCTGATACGGGCCGGGGGGTTGCTGCTCTCTCGCTCTCCGCGTGGAAGCATGAAAGCCTGTCCTGGAAACCTGAAATGCTCAGCAAACCTCAGCTCATAGACTCTTCACTCTTGAGTCTGTGGAACTGTTTCCAAGTCTACATCTGCCTCTGCTGTCTTTGCTGGATGCTGGCAGCGTGGGACAACGGGAACAGCGGTGACAATAGGATACTTTCTAATCGGCTCCAGGATAAAATGGATTAATTGGAAGGAATGGGGGGTTTCTAGAAGCCTGTGGTACTTAGGCTAAAAATCAATCATATTCTTTTCTTCTCCCCCAACCTCACCAGATCTCTGGTCTGCCCTTTCCACTTTCTGTAATCCTGGTTCCCGTGTTGCTCTGTGTGTGATTTTTCCTTCATCAATGGATCACCGCCGTCAGAGTGATTCAGGAACATTTTTATTTTAGTTCAAATTATTAAAAAGAGTATGCATGTAGGTGTGGGTTCTCTACTCCACTGACCTATGTATCCATCCTCCACCATTTCCATAATCTTGACTAATGTAGCTGTATAATAATCCTCGGAATCATTAGACTGATTTCCTCATACTGTTCTTTTCAAAACTGTGTTTGCCATTATAGATTCTGTGCCTTTATATACGTGTTTTAGAATAATCTTGTGTATATCCACAAAAAAAAATTGCTGGAATTTGGATATGACTTGTGGCCAACGTGTATATCGATTTGGGGAGAACTGACATTTTTACTAAGTGTGTCTTCTAATCAATGAACATACTATGCCCCTTATATCTTTTTTCATATATCCTTTGAATTTCTTTCATTAACGTTGTGCGGTTTTTAGCCCCAAAAACGATGGTGAAACATATTAATATATTACCATGCCTCCCAAGGACCAAACCTCACTCGGTCAGGAAAAAAAATAATAAAAGAAGTATTTTACCTTAGCTCTGCCTATACATCCGTCTTCTCAGTTCCATCAGCTATGGTTAAGGTAGATCAAGTTCAAAGAGGATCAAGCTGTCTTTAGGGTTTCTTGGATTCATCCCTACACGTTCTGTACTGCTGAGCAAAGCAGAATGAGTGGGGTCAGCCCTCTACCTGCCCCCACAAAATGAAGTCTCAGTTCATTTGATTCCAATCAGCTGGGGGCGGGGGGGACGGGGGAGATTCTAGATGCCAGAACCTCACATGTATTAGTTTTTCAGAATAACAAGTGAGATCAGTCTCTGATGATACTTTGTGTGTTTTGGAGGGCTTGGCTTTGCCTTCTGAAGATCACAGACTATGACATTTCTGCAGAGCCACAAAGTCATGTGGATTTTCTAGAAGCTTGTCCTCATTGAATCAATCTTGCCATTTCAAAATATTCTGCAAAAGTAGCTCTCATAAGCATTCTAAGTGAGAAAGATGGAGCCATTCAGACCAAGTATTAGCTTATCAGTGAAAGCAAGCTCATAGGAAGGCATGAACAATGGATGTCGTAGCTGCCGCCTCACTACTTCGGACCTCAAACAGCCAGATGATCTGCTTCTCCGTGTGTCGTTCAGCAATGCTCGGTGAAACAGACAGGATCATCGCTCAAGTCTCCGGCCTTCTGGAGACAGCAGACTGCCTTCTGTTCTCCAGTGTCCACTGCTAACCATCTGTGATGAATGCCCATTTCCTCTACCAAGTGTTCACTTGGTGACTACAGTTGTATTCAGTTTTGTATATTCTCTTCTTTTTCTTAAAGATTTAATTTATTCATTCATGTGAGACAGAGAGAGAGAGAGAAAGAGGCAGAAACCCAGGCGGAGGGAGAAGCAGGCTCCCTGCAGGGACCCTCGATCCTGGGACCCTGGGGTCATTCCCTGGGCCGAAGGCGGCGCTAAACCGCTGAGCTACCCAGGGGCCCATATATTCTCCTCTTGGTGGTGACTTGTGGGCTTGCTCAAGACTTAGACACAGTCAAGGGAACATACTGATAGAATGAACACAGTCAACAGATGCGCATTAGCACTGTTAACTCCAGATAACTGGGCAGATACCCTAAGCTCCTGGGTTGAAGCAGGGAAGCAGGGAAAAGAGAAAATACACCTTTGCTGGGCCCCAAGTTCTCCTCCCAGGGAAGGAGGCTCCTGCAAGTCAAGTGAAGGCATCTTGGACCTGCTCCATCTAGTCAGCACCCTTTGTCCAATTCTTGAACATGGCTCTCTTGGACACACTACCTATCAGTGGGCTGACATGGAAAACTCCCCAGAAAGAGCAGAATAATCTAGGATTTGGGTTTGGGGCGATTGGGATTTCCCAGCACATTGGAGGAGTATACTGAGAGAGCTTAGCACTTGTGGACAAAGCTAGCAGAGGAACAATACATTTTTTTAATTTCAATATTTGACCAAATAAAGGTAGATAAGGTTACTACCCACCTTATTATATTGATCAATTCTTTTTTTTTTTTAATTAATTTTTATTGGTGTTCAATTTACCAACATACAGAAAAACACCCAGTGCTCATCCCGTCAAGTGTCCACCTCAGTGCCCGTCACCCATTCCCCTCCAACACCCGCCCTCCTCCCCCCTTCCACCACCCCTAGTTCGTTTCCCCGAGTTAGGTCAATTCTTTTTTACTATAGACTCATGGTCAGAGATTTGGGTAGTTTATTTAAAATCTCAAGATTAGTTTAGATTGTTCAAAACAATGATGGAGTTTTGATTTTCTTCCCAATGCTTTTTCCCTTTACACACATAATCTAAAAGTTAAAAAGAAAATGCAAACAAAGAAACAAACGTCCCATTTGGGGAAAAAATACAACAGGGAGTTCATGGACAATAATCTTAACATGTTCAACTGATGGTCTATTGAAAAATTTAATCTTTCCAAACTCAACATATTCTATGTAATTTTTATTACATTTCCCATTGTGTCCATGTTCAGTTGTCTCAAAATTGAACGCAGAAAAAAGAATTCTCATTTTTGTGCCTTTTTTTTTAATTCCCTCTGTAACAATAAGATACTGATAATTTCATGATTTAAAAAAAAATGGTTGGAATGGCTATATCCCCATCCTCCCCCTTTTTTTTTTTTTTTTTTTTTTACAGACAGCTTGAGACTCTAATTTTCTTTATCACATCACTAGTTCAGGGAAGAAAGGCAAAATGAGACTCTGTGATGGCTGAGCCAATCAGCAACACTTTAGACACAAATGACAGCTAGAGTGGAGGGAGGGAGTTTGAGGTTTGAAGGTAAAGAGTCTACAGTTATTATGAGGGATAGATACCATCCAAAGTCGGCTTGAATAAAGAGCACTTTTTTTTTTTATTTTGGTTTTATCTTAGAATCATTTCATATTGCTTTTTGATTCCAGGAGATACTAGAATATTCATGTATTGAAAAGTAATTCAAAGTTTCCACTAATAAGAAACTTACAGATCACACAGAATTGAATAAAAAGGAAAGGAAGGCTATCCTAAGGGGCCCGGAAATGTTTCTTGTCTGGCCCCAAACTATCTTTCTATCTTCATCTTCTACACACCACACCTCAGTTTCCACTATTTTTATAGATATCCCAATTTTTCTCAAATGATGCTTTGTCCAGATGCTTATACTTTCTTGAAATGGGAATCAACTCACATTTGCATCTCTTTCTTAATAACTTGCTTCACAATGAAATTGTTCCCACTCTTAATTTCTAAAACTCTGCAATTCTTTTGAATATGTTTTGTCCTCCTCCTCCTCCTCTTCCTCCTCCTTCTCCTCCTCCTTTCTCTCTTTCTCTCTCTTTGGTGAAAATTAAAACTCTGAGAATAAAGTGTCATCTTTATTATCACAGAAAGAAATCATAGTCAAATCTGAATTAAAATTTAGTATCTAAGGGTTTTATTATCATTTCCCCTCCTTTTCCTTTGATCTTGTATGAATTAATAACACCTACTAAATAAATGAACACCTTTATGTAAGATGCCAACCAAAAAAAGATGTTAATCTTGTATAAAAAAATAAAGGACAATTAAATGATATACAGTAATCTCTGAATCTAAACACTTACAGAGAATTTGCTTTCCCCATTTCCCAACAGTACTTGCCTTACATTGAAACTTTTCCCTTCCTTTACCCCAAATATGTAAAAGGTCATTAAATCAAACTCAGAGTTCTTGTCTCTCTTCCTTCACTTTCTGGCTCAACATTTTATTACGTAGATTACTTGAGTTGTTATATGTATATCAAGGTTCTTGCCCCCATGTATGCATCAATATCTGAATTCCATACAATCCAAAAGATCAAGGTCGTTGGTATATGATGAAAGGCTCATTCTCCCTCAGGTAAGAGGCAGGGATATATATTTAAGCGTTTGTAACTTATCTTTAAAACTCTTCTGCAAATATTTGGATTATGACTGAGGGGCCATGAGAAAGGACAACATGAATACCTGCCTCATTTTTCCACAGCAAGAGAATCTGATCACTTTAGAACGTATCAATAAAAAAAAAATCGAGACAATAAATGATTTCTTAAAGTCCTCATTTCATCTCGGACAGTTCTCTACTCCTTTCGTCTCTAATACCTAGAAGAAATTGTGGTGGAACTGATGGGAGGGGGTAAGAAACACAGTAATTCTTAAGTATCTCCCCAGAAGGAAGCAAACGAAGGCAGCGGTGCTTTATCGTCTCACAAGACTGAGTTGAATCCCAGCAAGATGTGGCGTGTTTAACAGGTATTTAGTCTCATTAAACATTATACCCTTCTCCTTAAACATGTGGATAAAACACCAATCTTGTAGTGTGAGTTAGAGGAATAAAAGGTTACAGAAGCTCAGCACCTGGCATACAGTGGATTCTCAATGACTCTTCCTCTTTGTCTGTATCTTTAATTCCTTATGAAGCTTGTGGTTTCTGCTCTCAAAACTTCTCAACAAAATGTCTTTGGGTGAAAAAAAATTTTACAGAGCTCATGTGTCAACCAGTAGATATGGTGCCTGGTGGTGGGCAGACTGATGCCTAATAAACTTCAGAAAACTTTTGTATGAGTTTTTGGTGGCCAGGAAATTACTGTCAAGGGAATTAACATGAATGGGAGCCAGGAACAGAACTACAGTAGCTAACAGCGGGTACGAGGAGTGGACTGGGAGTTTTCTCAACAGCGGAGAAAGGAAGACCATTCATCAATAAGGTCTAGGTGAGAAGAAAAGGTACAAATGTGCTTCTGGGGTAACTTGTTGCTGGGTTTTTGTGCTTCTGTTTTTTGTTTCGGTTTCCCCTGAGCATCTAATATGACTTAGAGACTTAGGTATAGACTTAGAGACTTAGAGACTTAGGTATAGACTTAGAGATTTGGGTATAGCTCCTCAACCTACTGAGCGGGAGACAGGGCTTCGATAAAATATGCCCTATCAATTAGACTTCAACAGTTTGAAGGGTTGCTAAATTACTATGCGGTGGTGTTTATTGCTATTTATTTGGAAATAAAATGGATTGAAAGCTCTCATGTTTCATTCTGGTGAGGTAACCCCACAATCTGCCATAACTAAGGTCCCACAGGAACAAAATGTCCCCGTTGTTATTCTTCTTCCTCCCTCCCAACCATTCCACACCAGTAGTCAAGCCTCTCTCAGCGAGACTCCTGAGTTAGAAATGTGAAGCCTCATCCACCCTTGTTCCCCATTACGGACTCCCATCCATCAGGCATCCCTTAGTCTTGCCTGACCTTTCCATCCCAAAGTCATTGCCTCCGTTTGTAAGTCTTGTCCTAGATGTTTTCAATGGCCTTTTACTAGGGATGGCCATTTTCAGGTTCTCTCAGATACCTCAGTCTGTCTGAACAGGTATCTCTCTGAAACCTAAATCGACCCCAGAACTCTTTTGCTTGAGCCTTTCCCATGGCACCCAATGGCAGTTCACGATGTAACAGCCTTAGCTATGGCGTATGACTACCTTTCCAGAATCATATAAGGCCACTTACTCTTTTTGCAGCTCATTCCCAGCCATGAAGAATTGTCTGTCTTCTTCCACGATTTCTCAGGCTTCTCCAGCTGTGCACATGCTGTATCCTCCACCTGGAAGTCCCCGTGTGTAAGTCCCTTTGGAAAACATATACATTTTTTCAAGTTCATTTATTTTTTAATACTCTCCACACCCAACATGGGGCTTGAACTCATGACCCTGAGATCAAGAATTGCAAGCTCTTCCTAATGAGCCAGCCACGCAGCCCAACATATACATATTTTTTTAATGTTTGTTTTATATCTTACTCTCTTGTGCCTCCTTGAAGGATCATCGGTTGCCACCACCACTAACCACCTCCCAGCCCCGCTGAATAAAGACATAATCCCACCATCCTTCAGGCCACGCAGCGTAGTGAGGCACCCTGACTGTAGTCAGGCCCTGTTCCTGACTGAGCGACCTCCTCTCACTATTTCAGGCAGGCAAGTCAGCGTCTCCAACCCCAGGTCACCCTAGGAAAATAAGGATAATCAAAGTACATACCTGCCACATCACTCCATTGTGAGCATCCGATGGGTCTTGTAGACATTTAATTCAAGGTGTGGCACAGGTGACAGGCTTAGGAAATGCTTGGTCTTTTCATCGTGATTAGCAAACAACACAGACCACACAGACCACACAGACCACTGCCCTAAATGCTGATGAGCACCACGTGAGAATGACTTGTTGACGTGCGATTTCTCTGATGAGACTTCAAGTTCCTTGAGGGAAGGAACCACATTTTCTTCATTTCTCCATTCCTGTACCCCTGGTCTCAGCACCAGTCTAGGATACAATGCTTTTTGAATGCATGGATAATTTTTTTTTTCTAAAATAAGACCTTTCTCTTTTCTTATGATATTCTCATTTATTGACATTCACATCCCTTGTGAGAAGTATTTTAGGAAAACACAACTGTGCTGTACTTCAAGGAGACATTTCTTGGATGCCACATTTAAGTGAGAATACCTCAGGAGACACTTTCTATACAGCAGGTTGTTGGATTAAACGGGGATGCCCTTGGATGGAAAGCCCCGGCGTAGGCCAGGTTACTGCCTGCTGACTCTGTAAGGTGTGCTGGCCTCGCCCTTACCCACAGGTGTCTCCAAATACAATAAAACCCAATTACCTTGACAACATCTACTAGTAAAAGGAGAATGATTCGTAACTCTTTTTTTTTTTTAAATCAAATGGAAAAGACCCTTGCTATCTATAAGTGAATTAATATCACCCAAAGGGTTTTATGGGAAAGAAAACCAAAGTGAAGAGTACTAGATAACCTAAGTCACATTAAAAATACTTCTTCGTTGTTTTCTTTGTGGGAGTTACTAAAATTAAATTATTGCACTTAAGGGAGTGACTGGATGGCTCAGTAGATTAAGCATCTGACCCTTGATTTCAGCTCAGCTTATGATCTCAGGGCTGTGAGATGGAGCCCCCCGCCCACCCTCGGGCTCCCCACTCGGGGGAAGTCTGCTCGAGGATTGTCTCTCTCCCTCTGCTCCTCCCCCCCTTAAATAAGGAAATGAATCTCGTAAAAAAGTATTGTGCATAAGAACCAAAGAAATGTTCACATACTTTGACCCGGTAAGCTCAGTATGGAAATTATCAGTATAATCAAACACGTCAGGACGGTATTTATGTCACTGTTTTGGCAGGAATAATAAATGAGAAGGTGTGTGTAACTTCATCTGAAAGCACCTAATGACCTATTTGGCGCATGTTAGGGGTCCTTATGGGTTTCCATGTTTTCTTTTTGTCTTCCTTCCCTAAGTGGGAGCCTATTGTGTATGTGAGCACAGTTTATTGGCCATTTATGGATGCTCAAAAATTTTTTCCTGAAGTGAAATGACCAAATATGTATAAATATATATACAATGACCAAATATATATTATATATATATATATATATATAAAACTTTCCTATTGTCCCCTCCCTCAAAGAAACTGCAGTTTTATAAACAGTATGGTAACAGGGCATTATCCTAAGCAACCATTTGTTACTTGTGTGCACATCCACACATATTTATTGTATATATATTACTTATATATATAATTTATTCATATTATAAATATGTTATGTTTTATGTTACTCCTTTATGTATACTATATCATTTATATATATATATAAATATCATTACTAATCCTACGCATACATGTATATATAGCACTCCTTAGAGGTGTATAATTTTTACCCACTATTACACACACCACACACTGGTGGTTAGGAGCATTGAAAGAATATATATATTCTCCAAAGTTGCAAATGTTTTAATAGATCAAGTAACCTTTTTTTTTTTTCTCTTTCAATGTTCTGGTTTTAGGGTTTGGCATTGTAATTATTATTTTTTAATTTTTATTTGTTTTAGATTTTATTTATTTATCCATGAGAGACACAGAGAGAGGCAGAGACAGAGGCAGGGGGAGGAGCAGGCTCCACGCAGGGAGCCCGATGTGGGACTCGATCCCAGGACCCCAGGAGCACGCCCTGGGCCAAAGGCAGACGCTCAATCACTGAGCTCCCCAGGTATCCCTGTAATTATATTTTGAATGGAACTTTCCAGATTAAAAACTATCACTGTTTAACAAGCAAAGTTTCAATACAGTACACATTTCATTATCATTGTCAAACATCAAATTACATTAAATCCCAGCTAATCTTCCATGACCTTGCCTACCTCATTGTTAGTGATCACAAAGTACACAGATATAGAAGATTCCTTTTAGAATATAGATAACACATATTAATAAATAGTGGGGCCAAACCACTGCGTTTTCAGATTTGCCAGCTAAAGGCTTACAGGTGAATGTGTTCTAACAAAAGCACAGGAGGTGAATCCCCAGTGGTAACAACTGCACCTTTCCCAAAAGGAATTGTTTTACAATCAATCTTAATATAGTAATTGGAACACTAATATCATTTAACAGCTGACCTGACAGATGGACGTGTGTCAATCAAAAGGATTTGAAATGCTTTAAAATTTTTCAGCCTTTTAAAGGGAAACTTAAATAAGCACTAAATCATGGAGCCTTCTCATTTAATTTACCGATGACCCTCTCAGGTATGAACAATTAGACCATTTTACAGACTAAGAAAATGAAAGTTCATAAATGACTGAACCAAAAATAACATTTCATTTATTTTAATTCCAAAACCTTTGTTTTAAATGGGGATAAGGGTACAGGAAACTCACATTTATCGAGCACTTATTATTTGGGAGATGTCATAGTACTTTCCTTATCCTTTTTTAAGTGTTGGTAGGTATTATCATGCCCATTTAATGACTGAAATCCCTGAGTGCTGAGATGAGGAAGGTAAATAGTCCAGGGTCACGTGACAGATAAATGGTGTATCCAAGTCTGCAGCCATCCTTATTTATTGAAACACTTTTTAAAAAAATGACATGTCTGAACTTTGAAGTAAAAAGTTAGAGCTTTACTCCAAATCTGACATGAAATAAAAACTCTGATCATCCCAACAATTTTAATCTACATACACTCCCTCAAGATTTGAATTCCCTTTTTGCAGTCCTCGTAAGATGACCGATGTCAAATGTACCCAAACATTAGACTTTCTATTGATTAATCAGCAATGATAGCAGCTATTATTTATGGAAATTTTATTATGTGTCAGCCACTATGCAAACACTTCATATGGGTTCTTTTATTTAACCCACAAAAAACTCGGGGAGGGGGGGAGGCAGTATGGCAGACGGAATCTAAGGATACCTTCTTCACTCCCCAAAACACAATCTTAGATATGAATCTTGCTACTGCTGTCAAGGGGCTTTGTAAATCAAATTAAGGTTACCGACTATAGGTGGAATTAAGGTCACTAGTCAGCTGACTTCTGAGTAGGAAGATTATCCTGATTATCTGGGTGGACCCAATATAATCACCTAAATCCTTAAAAGCAGAAGAGCGGGCAGAAAAGATGAGACCGAGGAGAAATAAGAGAGATTGAAGGAATGGGAAGGGATGGACCAGCTGTTACTGGCTTTGATGATGAAGGAGGCCAGAGGCCCCTTTGCTCGCTTTCTTGAGGATTCTTATATAAATCATATGATTAAAAATGTGTTAGCAGCTTCCAAATATAATAGTTCAAGGCCTTCAAATAGGAGGGCTTTAACTTATTATTACAGACGAAGAGATTTTGCAAAAACGGCAATGCAAGATTCTATTTTGAACAGTAATCCCACTTGAGCACAAATATTTCCATGTAGAACCAATAAACAGGGAACTCTTGGAGGGTCATGTTTACTCCCTAAACCACAGACTCAGATAGTTAATGTTTTCTTTCCTTCCTGTTAACAGTACCGCTAATCAAATTTTCTCCACAGGTTGGTAAACTCAAAGTTTCATTTTGAGACATACAGAGGGAGAGATATTGGTGCAAATTAGAAATGATGTGAAACAGTACATTTATACTGGTTTTATTTAATTTTATTTATATATATATATATATTTTTATACTGGTTTTAAATATTTCAGCATTCCTCATGTGTCATTTGTAAGCAACTGATGAAAGGAAAAGATGTCAGAATTTTCCATTTCACAAAACACTGTGCCGTGTTTGCTGTACTAGAAATGGTTTGTTGTCTAAATCCTAAATATTGTACCTTACTCCATTTCCAATTTATGTCCATGTCTTCCCCATGGCATCCCGTAAGGTACAAATTGATATGCAGCATTTTTTTAATGAAGAATAATTTCAATGCTAACTAGGATGTGGCAAGGATTCACCATCTACTGAAAACTTATAATCTAGTCTGTGTTTCCTGCATGTCAAACTGATGAGTTAAGACAATAAGACCTAGTTGTAATTGTGGGTAAGAGATGGCAGATGATAAATAAAAAAGAAAACATATTTGATCATTAAAGAAACATTAATTCAAAAGGAAATTAAATGTTTGCTTTGGGCAAAAAGAGCTCAGATTCTCTCTTTATCATTTGCCAATGTCCCCTAATGCCATTTGACCTAATGGAGCTGCTAAAGGTTCCCTAAAACAACATATGTATAGCAGTCCTTTTAATATATTTTTGTAATTTGTATATTTAATATATTTTTATCTATTGGACGTTTTTAAAAATAATTCTGGCTCATGCTGTTATACCAGCTCTGAGTACACTTGTAGATTGAATCATTCTTTCCCAATTATTCACTTCTTCCCTACATAAGAATCATACATTTTCTCTCTCTGCTCACTTTTCAGACACTTCCCGCAGAGAGGAATGCACTGGCTTTCCCACCCCCTCAGTCACACTGTCCATAGGACTTGCTCAGTGCTGTGGACGATGGGATGTGGGAGGGAGTGACGCTGTGGCATCGCTCTGCAGCCCAGGAGGCCCCATGCATTCTGCTCAGCCCTTGGCCCTTTAGCTCCTGTTAAGGGAGGTGCTCCTCTCCGGGTGTCCCTCGACATGAGTCCCAGAGCGAACACCTGGGCGAGGTTTAACCGCAGCGCACGGTGACAAGCCAAGGGTGGCCTGCTTGGGAGCTCGAGGCCCAGCTGCCCATCTAGGCCCGGCCCAGGTCACGGCCCCACAGTCAGCCTGAGGCTTTATAGGGGAGGCCCGCGGAGAGCATCAGAGCTGACCCGGCCTACCCAGGTGCACCTGACCTAATAGCGGCCTGTCGCGTGCCATTGAGAGCTGTCGTCGCCTGTCGTGCAGCAGTGTTGCAGAAATAGCTAACGGATAACCATCCTGATGTTTATATTTGAATAAACTGTCTTTTAATTTGCAAGGTTGCACCTCATTTCCCCTGCCTTCTGAGGCACTCCTCTCTCCCCAGCACCGTGTTCCTGTTTGCCATACCCACCATCCTATCCATCGCATTTTCCTGAAATATCTTATCTGTGAATCTCTCTCATCAAGGAAACGTTACTGAAAGGCAAGGGTTGTGTCTCATAAGACTGGGGGGTCACTGCCTGTCAGAGCACCCCGTGGGTAGCTGGTGTTACACACGCTTTTCTGAATGATTGAATAACTACATGGATCCATATATTTTCTATTATTTGATGTGCTTTTTCCATCTGGGTATTCAATGTGCTACTCACTGTTCTGGCAAGATTCCTCATTAGAAGGAAGGTGAGAACCTCCAACCTACTAAAAAATCGGTAGGAATGTCAGTTTCTTATCAACGGAAGCGTGATGTAGAGGATCTTTCCAGTTAATTTCAGAAGAAATGTGTTCCCCCTCCCCGCCCAAAGATAGTGAGGTGAGCTGGAAAGCCTTCCTTCTCAATAACTTGCAATGTACCGTTATTTCCAAAAGTACACGTTGAGAGATTTCGCTCATACACGTCTTTCCCATTAGGAGTCTGAATATCAGCTGCAGGTGGAGAAGTGATGACCGGGCTGCCGTGTGCTATGTATCCTAGGGACATAGCAAGACCAGCTAAAAGAGGTTGAATCATCTTATTTTGACTAACGGAGTTGTAAAGAAAACTAGTAGAGCTGTGGCTTTCACTTAACGTAGCATCTGACCAAAAATTTTAGGCTGAATTTGAGCCCGGACACATGTGACTCGAAGTAGAGATTATGGAAAGTTGCAGGTACTATGTCCAATAGTTGATGGAACCTTTTGAAAAACCAAAAACTTACTTGATTTCTAGTTTTTTTTCCCCAATGATTTTTAACTATTAGATTATGATCAGACACTAATATTTGTAATATTTAAGGAATTGTTGATGGCTTTGTATTTTAAAATGTGTTAAATTTCTGTGAATGTCCCGTGGATGCTTAAGAAGTGATATTCTTTATTGTTAGGGTATAAAGGTTGGTATGTCTGTATTGATTATGCTGATATAGGTCATCCTTATTTTTGCTTCATTTTTTTTATTTACTAGATATGTCTTATGCTGAGAAAAGTTTATTTAAGACTCATTATTACTGTTTTATATCTATGAATCCTTACAACTCTTATAGTTTTTGCTATATAAAGATGGTTTCTGTGTTACATGATACATAGATATTTGTAATTAATCATTGTGAATTGTGATGTTTAGCATCAAAATATGTTGCCATGTATAATGTATTTAGGTTTGTAAATACAATCCTTAACTAATAGCAATGGTACTGCCCCTGCATTCTTACTGTTTTGTTGTTGTTGTTTGTTTGTTTGTCTTGCCTGATATATCTTTTTTTTAATATTTTGTATTGGAGTTCGATTTGCCAACATATAGTATAAACCCCAGTGCTCTTCCCTCCTCAGTACCCGTCGCCCAGTCACCCCGTCCCCCCACCCACCTCCCTTTCCACTACCCCTTGTTCGTTTCCCAGAGTTAGGAGTCTCTCATGGTTTGTCTCCCTCCCTAATTTTACCCTCAGTTTCCCTCCTTTCCCCTATAATCCCTTTCACTATTTCTTATATTCTCCGTATGAATGAGACCACATGATCATTGTCCTTCTCTGATTGACTTACTTCACTCAGCATCATACCCTCCAGGTCCATCTACATTGAAGCAAATGGTGAGTGTTCATCCTTTCTGATGGGTGAGTAATATCCCACTGTATACACAGACCACGTCTTCTCTATCCATCATCTGTCGATGGACACCGAGGCTCCTTCCACAGCGTGGCTATTGTTGCCTGCTATATCTTAATTCAACTTTTTCTTCTTAGGATTTTCCAATCCTAGCATTCAGTTTAAGTATGCCTTTTGTAAAAAAAAAAAGTATAGCTGGGTCTCTGTGAGTCAGATTGAGACTTTTTTTTTCAGATAGATGAATTAAGGGGCACCTGGATGGTTTAGTTGGCTAAATATCTGATTCTTGGTCTCAAGACCTTGAGATCATGTTTGGCGTCAGTCTCGGAGCTCAGCACATAGTCGGCTTGAAGATTCTTCTCTCTCTGCCCCTCCCCTTGATGTCTCATGCTCTCTCTCTCTTAAATCAATCAATCAATCAATCATCAATCAATGTTTAAAAAATAGATGAGTTAAGTCCATTCACATTCATTGATAAGATTGATGGGCTTGGTCTCAATTCTGCTATATTATTTTATTTTTATTTATTTAAAATATTTTATTTATTTATTCATGAGGGACACAGAGAAAGAGAGAGGCAGAGACATAGGCAGAGGGAGAAGCAGGCTCCCTGTGGGGAGCCCGACGTGGGACTCAATCTCAGGACCCCAGGATCACACCCTGAGCCAAAGGCAAACACTTAACTGCTGAGCCACCCAGGTGTCCCTTGCTATATAATTTTATCTTATAATTAGTACTTGTGTCTACATTTTATATTTCTTTCTTTCTCAGCATGATATGTTTTCTTTGCTCTTTAAGTTTTAATTTATTACAGGATTTAGGAAGCTTTGTTGTCTGGAAGCTTTGTTTTCTTATACCTTTTTAAATGTCTTTTACCCCAAGTTTTTATATTTAAAGTATTTTAAAATTTTGTTTGTCATTTATTAATGGCATACTTTAAGTCACAACTCATTTCTTATAAAACAGTTTGTTTCACTTTCCATTCTTCTTTGCTTTCCTCTTCCATCTTTTAAGTGGCAATATTGCCATTTGTCAAAACCCACAGTGAATAATTTATATGTCATAAAGCATATTATTCTTCCACCCTCAGCCTGCCTTAGTTTTAGAGTTTCAAATGCAAGGTCTAACACTAAATACACTGCTAATTAAGAAATCAATCCGTTGAATACTTGGGAAAAGTTGGAAAAAGTTCATGTTCTAGTAGACTTCTACTCTAGAAACTTGAAAAAGTTTCAGAAGTTCCTGGAACTCTTGTCTTTAAAGCCTTGATATTTGAAGGATAGCTTTCTTGGTAATAACTAAAGAAAAAAAAAAGGGAATAGAAAGCCGTTTTATTTCATGCTTTTTATCCTTCAATTTACTGAAAATGCTTCTCCATTTTGCCTTTTTTAAAAATATTATTTTGGATAGGTCTAAAGTCCGTCTCATTTTTTATTCTTTGTGAGATTGTATTTTGAGGGAAGTCCTAAGGATCATTTAAAAAATGTTTATAGACTATAATTTTTATTAGTACATATCATAGAATTGATCATCATTGGTTATTTCTTCCAGGTACATAATGGGTCCTGTGAATATGTTAATGCAGGTTTTATTTTATTTTTAGAAGTGTTCTTGCGCCACAGTTTTCATATGAATTTTGTTCCCTTACCATAGGTTCCTTGGGCACTCCAATTATACAGATGTTATTTTTTCTTTGATTTTCTTCAATTTCAACCATTCTTTCCTCATACAATTTTACTTACCTAATTCATTCATTGCATTGATTTTTGCCTTTTAATGCTTTCATTCAAATATATTTTTCCTTGAGTGCTTTGTAATTTGGTCATAATTTCTAACCTGACTTTGTCTTTTTTTTCTATTTCTTTCCAAAGATCATTCATTCCTATTTCATTCTTCTCTTTTTTCTTATCTATTTCTATTTGTACTTTAAAAATTTCTGATTCACGAGATGCCTGGATGGCTCAGTGGTTGAGCATCTGCCTTTGGCCCAGGGCTTGATCCCGAATTTCCAGGACAAAGTCCCTCATTGGGCTCCCTGCAGGGAGCCTGCTTCTCCCTCTGCCTGTGTCTCTGCCTCTCTCTCTGTGTCTCTCATGAATAAATAAATAAAATCTTAAAAAAAAATTCTGATTCAGATTTTTTCATATCCCTAAATGCTTGTTTGCATATAATTATTTGGATTTTGAATGTTGTGTGACATAGGTTGTTATTTATTTATTTATTTTTGAGATACACACACACACACACACACACACACAATAGATGAAGATCACCCTGCAATCTGATGGTCAGATCTGCCAGTTTGTAATGGTTTATAAGATTGCTAGTTCACGAGTGCCCTCTTCTGTCAGAGTAGAAAATTATGCATTTTTTTTCTTCTATTTATTTTTGAGAAAGTGGGGAGCGGTTGCATGATATTTATCTTTTACTTTATCTTGCAGAATCCTCAATTTTCTCCTCTTGCTTTTTCTTCCTTTACTATGTACTTTTAAAGAATGTCTCTTTTTGTTTTCGCTCCTTTCTTCCCATGCCCACACACAAAAATTTTTAGCCTTTTTCCTGCTTTGATCTACCTGTATGTTCTAAGCATTTTGTTTTTTTGGTCTAAGCATTTTCAACAGAGGGTGGACTTTCTCTTTCTGATATGGTTTTAGAAAAAAGAAAAAGACCCAAACATAGCTCCTTTACTTTCTCTTCAATAGAGTTTTCTCCAAACTGTATTTGCTTTCCAAATTTTTGTGGGAGGATACACACAGAAAGTTGGCCACTATTTGGTGTTTATTTTTCTAGTTACAGGCAATTTAATTTTAGTTGTTCGAAATCTTCATGTGAAGTTAACAGCTTGGATTTCTTTCATTTTATTTGTTCTTGTCCCTTACTGTTTATCTGTTGGAGAACATGGGTGGGGGTATCAAATTCGCATACCTAACATTGTCTTGACTACCCAAAATCATCTGCTTAATTTTTGTTTAAGATGTATTTATTTATTTATTTTTAGAGTGAGACAGAGAGTGCAAGTAGGGGGGGAGGCAGAGGGAGAAGGAGAGAAGCCTCAAGGAGGCTCTACGCTGAGCACACAGTGTGACACAGGGCTCAATCCCAGAACCCTGAGGTTTTATGACCTGAGCCCAGATTGAGAGTCAGTCGCTTAACCGACTGAGCCATCCAGTGCTCCTGCCTAATTTTTGGTAGGCGTTAGGCATTGTGAACATCACATTAGTATCTGGGTTCTGTTGCCATCTTTTACAAATGCTAAATTTTGTTTTGTTTGGCAGTTAAGTTGCTTGTGGGTTGATTTGAGGCTTCTCCAGCTTGCTTCTTTTTAAACTGTGTTAGTGTTGATCTATAGCAGTTCTCATTCTAGAGATAGGTTTTCCCTACTATTAAGGCATGAACCATCTACGACTATCATATTCTTGGTGTTCAATGAGCAATCTCCAATCTGACTGGTCAGAAATCAATAGACTGCCAGACTTGTGAACTCTAATAATCGTTCATCTAATATCTTTTCTGGTAATGTGCCGTTGGGTTTATGAAATCATCCCCTACACATGTTCAATTTTGCATTCAATAACAGACTCCTGGGGCCTCTTGCAGACATCTGCAGCTCTTTTTCTGCATAACTACCTCCTATCCAGTACTCTGAATACAGTGGCTACCTTAGACTATGTCAACTCTGATATCTGCTTCCTAATTTCAAAAAGACCACTTGCATGTCTGGGGTTCCTTCTCACTGTATGAGGTCTAGAGAGTTCCTCCAGACTAAAAATGGGGGAAACTGTTTATTTCCTTTCTCTAAGGTATCAACCTATGTGGCCTGCTCTACAATGTCTGACTGAATTGTTTTCACTCACATTTATGACACCAAAGATGTGGGCTGCTTTTTTTCCTCCACACCAGTCAGCTCTCCAACTCTCTGGATACCAACCAGATGTCATACAATTCAGTTCAATCCTGACACTAATGGCTGGAAGTTATCACAGTCCCCACAAAAACTCAGATGTCAGTTGCAAATCCCAGTTGCCATCTGTACTTCTGAGCAACTAGCCACCATCCCCTCCTCAAGTTTGATCATTTCTTAAAGGCTCAAAGAACTTCAGAAAGAATCTTATTTATGGGTTTACTGTAAAGGCTACTACTCAGGGATATCCAAATGGGAAAGACTCACAGGGCAAGGAATAGAGGAGGGCTCAGAGACGATGGATCCTCTGTCCTTCCAGCACGTCCATGTATTCAGCAACCCATAAGCTCTCCGAACCTTGTCATTTAGGGGTTTGGGGGGAGGTTTCATGATGAGTGTATGATTGCTCAAATCATTGGTCATTGGTGATTAACTCAATCTCCAGTTCTTCCCGCTTTGGAGGTGAGAGGGTAGGGCTGAAAGCTCCAGCTCTGTAATCACGCCTTGGTCTTTCTGGCAACCAGGCCCCGACCTGAAGCTATCTAGGGTCCTGTTAAGAGCAGTAGAACAGGGATCCCTGGGTGGCGCAGCGGTTTAGCGCCTGCCTTTGGCCCAGGGTGCGATCCTGGAGACCCAGGATCGAATCCCACATCAGGCTCCCGGTGCATGGAGCCTGCTTCTCCCTCTGCCTATGTCTCTACCTCTCTCTCTCTCTCTCTCTCTCTCTCTCTCTCTCTCTGTGTGTGTGTGTGACTATCATAAATAAATAAAAATTAAAAAAAAAAGAGCAGTAGAACAAAACGCGTTCCTATCACTCTGGAGTTTGCAAGTGTTCTAGGAGCCTTGTACCAGCAACCAAGGGTGAAAACCAAAAGATACACTTATTGTACTGACAAAAGTTGCTTTATATATTTTGTCTAGTTTCCTAATTATTTACACTGAAGACCCGAATAATCTACTCTCTTATACAAGTGGAAAATTGGAGTGTTGCTAATTTTTAAAAGCCTTGTAGGTGATACTAATGTGAAACTAGTTTTAAGAGCCATTGCTTTGGTTTCACAAGGAGTGAAAAGATGAAAGAATATAATGATTATCTTGATAATTAAGGATGCTATAAATAGCTAGTAGTCGTGCAGTCTTTATTGTACTGTAAATGGTCAAAGCACTTTGAAATATGAATTAATCAATATTAGTCTTTCAGGTACCCTTTAGTGAAGCCCAATTCAATGCAGTTCAAGTAAAAGAGAAAGCTGGACAGGGTATAGGGGAAGGCTGTGAGGCTTCCTCAGGGACCAAGACTGAGGAATAAAGGTGAATGTCGGGGCTCGCATCTCTCTTCTTTCTTTCTCCTGTCTCTCTCAACCTTTCTCCCTCTCTCCCTCTCCTTCTCTCACCATCCCTCCCCCTCTACTCTCTCTTCCCCTCCCTCCCTCTCCATCTCTGTCTCATATACATACACACAGAGTATATCTGCTAACTTGCTTTTGCTTGCAAACAACTCTTACTTGCAATCAAAACAACTCTTGAAACAACTCACTAAATCGTGACGACATGCATTAACTAACACAGTAGGAACTGCAGGGGTAGAAGTCTCCAGAATGTTTGCTTCAAATACCAATGTTACCAAGCACTATAGTCTTTTCCCCCTTCAGTCTGTTCTGACAACTTCAATGTTTGTTTCATCTTCAGTGTAGTGTGTTAATAACTGCAGATGTTCTATGAACTACATGGAAGCGCGACAACACACGGGATTAAAAACACTGTATCTGGGGATCCCTGGGTGGCGCAGAGGTTTGGCGCCTGCCTTTGGCCCAGGGCGTGATCCTGGAGACCCGGGATCGAATCCCATGTTGGGTTCCTGGTGCATGGAGCCTGCTTCTCCCTCTGCCTGTGTCTCTGCCTCTCTTTCTCTCTCTCTCTCTATTATAAATAAATTTTAAAAAATTAAAAAAAAAAAACACTGTATCTTTCTAATGAGGAAAAAATTTGCCAGTAGAATACTTTTTATGATTATTTGGTCAGAATGGGACATGGACCCACCTCAGAAGTAACTACTCAGTTGAGTTGAGGGTGGGGACCTTCCAGGCACTTGGTAGACCTCATCAGTCAAGGGGAAGCCTCTAAAGGAAAGTGCAGGTGTGTGCTAGGAGCAGTCAACACCTGCAGCAGGGGGAGGGCTTGCTGTCAGGGAAGAGGGGGTTGAATAGAGCACCAACGTGCTTCCTATCCTAGACCCCCTTGCACAAATGATGTATTTGAGGTTCAGCGTGTTTTAACTAATCTGCTCAGAATAATACAGGTTATTTATCATTAACTAAACTGCCAATAAACAAAAGCAGTTTAATTGGAGATCACAACTATCTGACTCCAAAGTTGAAGCTTTTAATCGATATCAATAAAATGCCTTAATGATAAAATCTGGTGAACTTAAAATTGTATCAATGATAATTCACGTCAACACATTTCCCAGATGCCTTTAATTAGCAATGAGTTTTTGCATTTCTCTTCCAGTCATTTGGGCACAAGGAGGCCCAGAACCTGGGAAGGCATATCCCGTGCCTCCTCTCATGTTTGGAAGCCCATTGGGTAACCTGAAGTCTGAGAGGGATCATTCTATCTCTTCAAGTGATAATTTGAGAAGAAAGCCATTCTCCTTGATGTACAGAGAGTTGGTTCTTTCTCTGTACCTTAGAAGCAAGCGGAGGGGGCAGAAGTAAGTGACAGCAAAAGGGAAAGGTCACGGGTATCAGAGCAAGGAGAAAGTTTTATGGCCAACTCAGCTCTCCACAGTTAGATTGCTTTGGGATTTCGGCAAAAGTTTCTCCCTTAGTGGCAGAGGCGGAAGGAAAAGGGCAGGCAAGTAAAGGGGGAGCTTCAATTTCTAGGTCTAAGTAAAGACGTGAACAGCACATCTATCCGATACCCAATATGCACTTCTCTTGCTACTAGATGGAAATGTGTTTACTCAAGGGTTCCTAAGCAGCTGAGTAACACCATCTAAAATACACCAGAAGAAAACGGGAGAGGCGCTGGCTCACTGAAAACTTGGCAAGTCCCCCTCGAGAGCGAGTTGCAGCGGGAACCCATGCAGAACCGAAGGGAGCTTCCCAGGGAGCATCTGCAGAATCGCTTCCTCTAGTGGATTCTGTGTTGTGTGACCCGATGCTGCCAGTAAGGGCCAAGGCAATGGTTTCTCCAGCTGCTGAGAACCTGAGGGTAGACTGCCGCTGGCTTCCAGACTGAGTCCCTCACCAAGAAATCAACCCTGAGCTTTCCCAAGTGTCTGCTTCCTCTTTGGGGACAACTTGAAACCCAAGGAGTGATCTACGTAGGAGAGTTGATACCCAGCCGCTGTGCCTCAATTTGGGACAACTCTGGAAGGGCCGGTCCAGCTCCAAAGCTCTTCTTAGGACCAGCTGAAGCCTCCTCTACCTCACTGTACCTTAATGATACACGTGTCATAGTCTTTGGAAATTCCATTGACACACGAGGTAAGGGTTTCATGTACATCCTACCGCCATGTGCATTGAAGTCTTTATCTTCATAATCTATACAGTTGTCATTGTGCTCTCTTTTCTCTGGTTCTAGTGATCAATCTCCACATCCTATTCCCGGGAAACCCCCTTCCATAGAGCCGAGAGGGTGATTTTCCTGATTTGAAACTCTAGTCAGATGACAGACTCCTCCTACCTGTGTGAGAATCTCGCTGTGGTTCTTCAGTCTCTCTGCTTTGTCCTCTAAGGGGCTTTTAGTGAGATCTTTCTAAAGTGGAATCTTGATCACGCCCCTCTGCTGCTTAACACTGTGCAAGAGTTCCCTGGGCCTTCACTGCAGTGTCTAGACTCTGGCCCAGACGTCCATTTAGGAAATGGCCTCTCAACTCTGCAGCTCATGTGTTCCTGTTCCCAGCATCACATAACTATCAAGCCACAGTGCTAGTGGCAAAGCTTGCCGTCTCTTCATCAGAGGCTTTCACACATTTTCTGTCAGTTAAAAAACCTCTTTTTCTCTCCTCTGCCTGAAAATCTCCAATTTTACAGCTCTTCCCACTTCGCTTAGTTGTGTTTTCTAGTGAGAAACCTTACCTGATACCTATGATCATCCCGTTTTGGGTTAGATGTCCCTCCTTGTGTGTCCTCACTGACTTCTACCTGGACCCTTATGGTTACGCATCCATTTCTCCCATTCGCAGTATTCACCTTTTCTTGCTGCTATCCTGAAGGCAGAAAGGTCCAATCACGATGGGAATCTGATCGTATCATACTTGTTGCTCCAATTCACATAATTGCATTAACAAAACAAAACAAAAAACAGTAGCTGCCTCATTGATCTTAGAATAAAGACTCTTAAGATTTTCACTCAAATAGAACCTGAGATGGAGATTTGTGAATAAGACATTTTTGGGGGGAATATGCTCTGGATCAAAATCTATGGGTAAGTCAAAGAGGTAACCCTGAACAGCAAGAAACATTGACCTATGCATCCAGTCACCACAATCCAAGGCTATCACTGGAGATGGGATGGGTCTTCATACCTGTTCTATTTTGAGATATTTATACCTCCTTCTCAACGATTCACTGTATGTGGCATATCCCAGGGATACGTTATGTGTTTGTGTAAGGCAGTTTTTTTTTTTTTTTGAGGGAAATTCCTAGAGAATGGTTCACCCAAGAGCCTTCAGCCACCAGCAATTCCAGTAGCTTCAAGGATGTGTGACTCAGGCCTGAAATGATAATTGGAGAGTGGAAGTATGGGGACGCAGCTGTGTGGCATACCTTGTACCAATAGATCTATTTTTGTCATATGATTAATTCTGGAAACAGCTCCTCCAGCATTCTGGTTGGTCTGTCTTCTTAGGTAGATTCATAAGAGTAATGCTAGTAGGTGTTCCATGGCTGCCATTACCTTGGCAGATCTTGAGTTTACAACTAATACTCACTGTCTCCTTCCTTTACTACACAGTTTAGATTCCGCACAGCCTTGGCTAGCATCTCTGCTTGTTTTGGTAACTTACCTAGTCAAGTGACCCAGACCATCATCCTGAGGGGGTCTTACTTCCTAGTCACCACACCCTTCTCAGGCCACAGATGCTTTGCTTGTCAATTTCCTATGAAATTTGGGCAAGGGAGTACTGAGAGATGTGACCATGGATCTTTTGATGCCAAATATATTCTTTGCTACCTCATGGTCTGAAAGCAGCCCTAACTTCTGATAATCAGAGTAAATCACCATAGCCAGGTCAGTAATTCCTTTTTTTTTTTTTTTTTTTTTTTGATTGCTGATTTTTTGGCACACATATCCCGAAGTAACTGGATGACAGCTACAGTCAAAGTTGAATGCGATTATGTTTAGAGTAAAAGTTGAATGAGATTTGCCGTCTGGCAAATGATCAGAATTTCCAGACCTATAGAGTTAAGATATGTAGTATGGGAAGCACAAACCTCCCAAGTGGATCACCGAAAGTGACATTGTGACCTCTTTTACTTTCAACCCATGTTTCTCAGGCCTATATGTTATGCCTGTCAGGAACACTGGAAAGGACAATGGTCACTGATTTAGAGTATTTACTCTGTACTGATAGATGCTGTCCTATATACTCAGGGATTGTCTCCAAGCTGTATTTCAATAGTCATTCTCATTGCTCTATTGGTCTGACAGTTTGTGTTGTGCACATGTAGCAGGACCAGTGGATCCCAAGTATTTGCCTACTGCCATAACTTTTGCTTTAAAAAATATATTTATTTATTTATTCATGAGAGACACAGAGAGAGGCAGAGAAATAGGCAGAGAGGGAAGCAGACTTCTTGCAGGGAATTCGATGTGGGACTACATCAATACTACTATTGATGTGGGAGGATCAGATCACGCCCTGAGCCACCCAGGTGTCCCCATAACTTTTGCTCTTAAATGGGCTCCTTGGTTGGATGCAATTATGTAAATCGTATGTTGATGGTTTATTTATTTGTTTTTTTGTACATTTTTTTATTGGAGTTCAATTTGCCAACATATAGCATAACACCCAGTGCTAATCCCGTCAAGTGCCCTCCTCAGTGCCTGTCACCCAGTCATCCCATCCCCCTAGCCACCTCTTCCGCTACCCTTTGTTTGTTTCCCAGAGTTAGGAGTCTCTCATGTTCTGTCTCCCTCTCTGATATTTCCCACTCATTTTCTCTCCTTTCCCCATTATTCCCTTTCACTATTTTCTATATTCCCCAAATGAATGATACCATATAATGTTTTCCTTTTCCGATTGACTTACTTCACTCTGCATCATACCCTCCAGTTCCATCCATGTTGAAGCAAAGGGGGGTATTCGTCATTTCTAATGTCTGAGGAATATTCCATTGTATTCAGGTTGATGGTTTAAACCTTCTGTAAGTTCTAGACAATGGGGCTGGCTGAGGCTCTACAGGCAAGAAAGGGAAACCCATACTCAGAGTATTTGCCAACTTCAGAAAAGATGAACTGCTACCTCTCCAATGTTGAGAAGGATCTAATATGAACACTTGTGACTAAGTGACTGGTTGGTGTTCTGAGTGATGGATGCCACACTAAGGGCTTAGCGCTGGTCTCAATTAATGGCAATATAGGTACTTCATGGTGACAGTTACATCAGCTTTGATTGGTGGGAGTCAATGAGTCCGTATGTTACTTCCACCTCTGCCACTATGTCTAAATTCATTAGATCGTTATTCTAGTGCTGGGGTAGTCTATGATAGAAACAGGCCAAGGTCAACTGGGTGAGTCATGCAGTCTACTTTGTTGGCCTCTTCCATGGTTGTATCAGTCTATTATTGCTACTGTAACAAATGCCACAAACTTATTGTCTTAACACAACTTTGGTACTTTATAGTTCTGAAAGTCAAAAGTCTGAAATGGCCATCATGGGGTTAAAATCACAGTGTCAGTGTGGTTTTCTCTGGAAGATTTAGGAGAGGATCTATTTCCTAGCCCTTTCCAGATTCTAGGAGATACGGAATTTTTTGACTCAAGACCACCTGCCAGCAATCACACTGCTCCAATTACTGCTTCATTCATTCAAATTCTCTGATGGTGACTTTCCTGCCTTACTCCTCCATTATAAGAAGTCCTGTGATTACATTGGTCAACTCAGATGAACAAGGATAATCTCCCTTTCTCAAGATCCTTAACTTAATGCAAAGTCCCTCTTGCCATATAAGGCAATAGATTTACATATTCCAGGGATTAGGAGGTAGACATCTTGTAGAGGGGGGAGCATTATTCTGCCTAATTCAAAGGTGGATATGTTCTGTTGGGCACTAACATGTGGTATAAAGATATTCTAAAAAAAAATAAAGATATTCTCATTTATACTTTCCATAAATCCATCTCTATGCCTTTATCCTTTGATTTTCCCATCCATTTTCTACCCTAGGCCCCCAAACATTGCTCTATATTAAGGCTAATCCACTGGGAGGGTAAATTTTCATTGCTCTTTCAATATGTCCATCAGTGTTTTAGTCACACACACACACACACACACACACACACACACACAGACACACACACCCCACATTGAACCAAGCCATCTGTGACTCAACCATGATTAATGGGTGGTGTCAGATGAGAAGTAGGTGAGGATTCTTAAGGATATGGTTATTTTCTTGTGAGGCAAGTCTTTTAACTCATCTTTAAGTAAAGAGGAAGAAACACTAGCTTTTCACAAGTAGTGGGTGATTTCTCTAGTTCCAGGGATTTCAGAAAGACCTGGGATTCAAGATTTTTATATGAATGACTCAGAAATTTACATTGCATGGTCTGGTTTTATTCCTTCCCAATTAGGACCAGATATTGGTATAGCTAAAATGGAAAATTCAACCTCCTATGGAATTGAGATGTTCTTATAAATAAGCTCTGGCCCTAAACTTCAAAATATTATGGCTGCAGAATTTACAAAATGAGTCTCTTTATATGCTACCATGGAAGTTCACTAGCTATGAGATAACAGAAAAAATATATCTATGTATCTACACATCTATATCATCTATAATCTTTGTTCCAGGTTCCTGGCACAGAGCTTCTAAAAACATTGTCATTTCTGAAGTGATAGAGCACTAGGAACATCTTTTGATCTAATGAGGTGACTATGGTTATGGGCTTCTGGATGACTCCTGGATAGGAGCTGGTCTCCAGAAAATCCAAACCACGATTAGAAGCTTAGAATCTTCAGTTCCACCTCCCATTCTCTATAGACGGGAGAGGGGCTGGAAATGGAGTTAATAATTGATCACACCTAGATGACGAAGTCTCTCTAGTAGTATGGGATTTGGAGAGCTTCCAGGTTGGCGAACCTATTCATGTATAAAGAGGTGACACATTCCAACTCCACGGAGAGAGAAGCTCTTGTGTTCAGATGCCTCCCAGACCCCGCCCTATGCATCTTTTCATTTGGCTCTTCATCACTATCCTTTATCATATCCTCTAAGAACAATCTGGTAAACATATGTTTCCTTGAGTTCTGTTCTAGGAAATAATTGTATCTAAGGGGGAGAAGGTCATGGAAACCCTTCCAATTGGTAGCCAAATTAGACAGAAATTGTGGGTAATTTGGGAACCTATTACTTGCTATTGAATCTGAAATGGAAGGCAGTCTTACGGGACTGAACCCCCTTATCTGTGGGATCTCATGATATTGCCAAGGAAGATAGCGTCAGAATTGAGTTGAATTGTAGACTATTCAGCTGATGTTGCAGAGAATTGCTTGGTGTAGGGAAGGAAGGAGGAACCAACAGGAACACACATCTGGTGTCAGAGTGTTCAGAGTGTGGTAGTCACAAGAGACTAAAAGAGAAACACAAGAAGAAAGCCTGTTTTTTTTTTTTTCCTCCAATCCATTGGCTTTCACTGAGCCTTCAATCGTTGATTACTCATCTGCAGCCTATGTTTATCTTATTTAGTATATCATTTTTTAAAAGAATTATTTATTTATTTGTTCATGATAGACATAGAGAGAGAGAGGCAGAGACACAGGAGGAGGGAGAAGCAGGCCCCATGCCAGGATCCCAACGCGGGACTTGATCCCAGGACTCCAGGATTGCACCCTGGGCCAAAGGCAGGCACCAAACTGCTGAGCCACCCAGGGATCCCCTGGTGTATTATTTTTTCCTAAAAAAAAAAAAAAAAACCGTACTGTCCTATAGTGCTTATCCTCACTACTCTTCTGCAACTCCTTCAATTGCCTCAGTAATTGTTCTTGCTAGTATGTCCCGTCTAATGGTATCACATCTCAGTCCATCACAGGTCAAATTTGAACAATGGCTCCTTGACAGCCAGGTGACAGTTGGGTTCCAACCTTGAGGTATGAATACAATTGATTTATAGCACTTCTAGAAGGAGGTTTTAATCAACCTTTGCACAAGTCTCTATTTATCTTCCCCTGTCACTGTTACTAGTGTCACAGATGGTGCAACTATAACACGGTATGTCTCTGAAATACATTTACAATATGCAAACAGCATTTGGGGATTGTTTGGCCCATAACCCAGGCCACATAGTTTAGTAAGGGGAGCGTTATAAAAAGGGTAAAAGTGAACATGAACAAGAAGCATTGAAACGCGGAAAAGAACTGAAAAGTAATATTTTGGTAAGACCAGTTTAGTCAGAAACAGTCTTTCTCAAATTGAGAGCCAGCGCTAATTAGCTGAAAATGAATGATGAGTGATGTAAGAGGGAATTCCACAGAAAACAAAAAAGGGACTGGTAAATGAAATCACTATCCAGCTTAAACTTTCTATCTATCTAATCTATCTGTTGTCCACCATCTCTTGAATCCAGATATGATACTGTCAATACGGTGCACCTGTCCTTAATCTGCGCTCTTCATTTCCCTGTAGAATTCCTTGTGCCTATTTCTAACAAGACTTTTAATGTGTTCTTGCAAAATTTCATGGCTGCAGAAGGTCAAATCCAATCCAAGAATGCAAGCAAGTCATGACTGTCAGGACTTCAAGAGAATCGTCTTACATAAATCACTTCACAGTCATTCCTGTATGAGTAATACCTTTCCAAAACAAGAAATAGATGCAGTTTGCACCAGGGAGTGAAACTGAGTAGTATCACAAGGATTACCCAACCCAGTTACCATTATTGATGTTGTAGAATTGAAGTCATCAGGCTATAGCTACATTTTTCAAGCACTTATAAAAACCTTTTAACTCCTGTCATGGTTCAAGTAGTTGGCAGGGCCTGAACTTGACTTTGAGCTTCAGATTTGGAAAATCAAGGAATTCAAAGTAAATCTCAGCCAGCATCCCTTAGCCTCCTGTGGCTTTCCCCTCAGACTATAAATGGATCCTGTTTTTGAAAGCAAGCCCAGATTTCCTTAAAACATGTTCCAGTCTCTTGAAATTCACTAAGAGTATATTTCAAATGAGGGCTGTGCTTTTCTCTGCACCCTCTTTTCGGAGCATCCTCTTTGTAAGCATTCCAGTTTCCTTGTATGGTTCATGCCACTCTTGCTGAGTACATGTCATGCCCATCATTACACATTTCAACCAGACTCCCCAGATGAATTACAGTCTGACTTTCCATTGGCCATATGTCAAGAGCAAGCTATTCAGGGTCAGCTTCCTTGAAAAGATCTGCCAACTGGTCTACTGGCCTCCTTAACAGTAGTGGAATTACAGGAATCAAAAGAGAGGATGAAGGTCAGTATCATGGGCTCCATTTCCTTTCAGGGCACTGCTTTTCACGTCTTTCAGGGAATCGTTCACACTTTCCATCCTAAACGGACACTAACTAGAGATAGATTTATAGCATTAATATACCAACCACTTTAGTCATTAGTTTCAAAGAGGCAATCATTCAAACAATGTATTCGTGCCAACCGTTTTCTGTCATTATGATGAGTTTCTTTGGTTTTTTTGAACTGAGATAATTACTCCCTTACACTGGACACATACCTCTATGAATGCTACTAAAATGCCATTGCTTCTGCATTTTTGAGCAAATATATCACATTCTTACCTCATATGAGTGTTCATTCACCCAAAAATGCCCTTTGATACATCATGTGAATGGCTCTTCACCCACATCTGTCTCATCTCAATAGATCCTTTTTTTTTCCCCCTGAATATGAGTTTAGGACTATACATTTATCTGTGTTAAATTTCACCACTTCAGCCTGTCAAGATATGATTTTTGTCATTTGTCATTGTCCCATTCCAACTTTGGCGATCTAAAAAAAAATCTGATCTCAATCAAATTTTTCATCAAGATGTAAAATGGAAAAGATCTGAGAACAGAGTACTAGCTTATTACTGGAAATGAGCTTGGAAGGCCATCGGCACACTAATAAGCATCCTTTATATATTTAGCTTGGCTACACATCTAATATTTTTAAAACTTACTTTGTTTTGGGCTCTATGATAGAAGATTATTTCACACTTCCATGGAAGAAGCATTGTTGCCCCATCTTATACACAAGGAAATTGAGGATCAAAGAGAAAAGTTACTTTTAGCAAATCACATAATCTAAAAAAGAATAAGAATGTATTTCTTTAGGATTTTCTCCTTCTGTTCCTTGTTCCTGACACTCCAACCATATCTAATTGTCTATCATCACTCTCTACTTGAGGAGTTTTTTTTTTTTAAATTTATTTATTTATTCATGAAAGACACACAGAGAGAGGCAGAGACACAGGCAGAGGGAGAAGCAGGCTCCCTGTGAGGAGCCAGATGTGGGACTCGATCCCAGAACCCCAGGGTCATGACTTGAGCCCAAGGCAGTTGCTCAACTGCGGAGCCACCCAGGTTTGCCTACTCGAGGATTTTTGATAACTGTGCCTTGCACATATTGCTCCCATTTTCTGAAGTGCTTTGCTTTCTCCATCACGTTTTTGCACAACAATCTCCTACCCTGCCTTCAACATTGCATTCAAGTGTCTTTTCTTGATCCTCATAATAGGAATAAAGCACATCGTTGTGAGGATTAAGCGATACAATGCATGTCACACTGTGACTGCAATTTCATTACCTAACACTTATTAGTATCACAACACTTTATTTAATTCTACTACATTATTTGAGGCAAACAGTGTTACCCATTTTAATAGCTTTAAAAAAATGAATAGTTTAAGGCCACGTGAATAAAAAGGGAGAAAGACCAAAGTCCCTTGACAAATAGAGATAGTATATTAAGAGCTATGACAGACCCCTGAAGTAGAACCTAACACTTTACCATAGTTCATGGCCAAGGCTCTGTCCCTTGGCCATGACTTCCTCTCCTCTCTCCTCTCAGGTCTGCCCTTCCCCTTGCTCGCAGCACCATAGGCCCTGGCCTTCCTGTAATTCTTCTAGTAACTCCAGCGGGTCCCTGTGTCAGGGCTCTCACCCTTGCTGCCCCTCGGCTGGCTTGTTAGGACTCCTTTTCACATGTGTCTGCTCAATCGCCAGCTTTCATGGCCACTCAGGTTAAATCATCTCTCTACTTCCTAAGTCATAGCCTCTTCATATCTCTTTAATTTCCTTCCTGGTCACCACAAATATCTCCCTGATTTGTAGGTGTGCATGTTATCGTCTCTTGCCTCTTCAAACATGGAAGCTTTATAGGAATAGCAGCCGTGTCACTTTAATGAACTACCGTGTCTCTAGGACTACAGAGTATGCAGTAGGTGTCTAACGTATTCTTGTTGAAATAAACCCACAATAGGGTAGTAAAGGTGCACGGGAGTGAGCGCTGAAGTTCCACAGAGAGTAAGGGAAAGCTTTCTGGATGAAAGGGCATAATTATTAAAAGTTAAAGTATGAAGTAGTTAATCCAAACCACAGGAGTGGAGAACGCACCACAGGAGATTTCTAAACCATTGGAGAGTTTGTCACCTTGGCCTCCAGCCCCACCCACAGCAGGGAACATTTGGTTATGTCCAGATACCTTTTTTTTTTTTTTTTTTTTTTTTGATTGTGCAACTCGGGAGGAGTGCTACTGGCATCTAGTGGGTAGAGGCCAGGGATGCTGCGACATGTCCTACAACACTCACCACCCCGCAACAACACGACTTTCCTACAGGAAGGAATTACTTGCCCCCCAAACATCAATAGTGCGGGGGCTGGGGAACCCAGGGGACTTTTCTCAGCAACATCCTCCCACCCCACTCTTCAAGGTTCACCTCTCCTCTGACTCCTGTCTCTGCGTCTCCCAGCTCTCCTTGGTTTCCCAGTGTGGCCACTTGCATCCTGGAACACTCCGAACTCTTCCATGGAGCTTCTGGACCCCAACGCCTCCTACCTGCCTTGCGGATGCTGCAGTCAAAGGCCAGCCTTCCTCGGCCTGGGATTCTGTAGCCCAGAGCTGGAGAGAGCGAGGCACCGCAGGAACTCGCTGAAGAGCCTTAGCGAACACTCAGACCCACGACGTGGAGGCTCAAAAGCACAGGCTGGGAAGTTCCTGGGACTCTGCTGAAGCTGGTGCACAGAGCATACTCCGCTTTGTCTGGCTGCTCGTGTCCTCCCTGGTGAGTTCAACAACCCTGAAAAATTAGAATTGGCTCAATTCGACCAACTCAGCAGTGCATGAGTACCAAGGGGCTTTTTTTTTTCTTTTTATTTGACTTGCAGGAAACCAACTTCAATGAGATTTTATAGTCTCTTGAAGCCTGGGGACTCCCCCACCCCCATACTTTTGTCTTATAAAACCCTGATAAAAGTATGAAACAAAAATTGATGAATTTGAACAAGTTTAAGTGTTTTCATTTACAGCAGCCTGTCAGGAGATCTGGGCACATTTCATTTCTAATGATTTAATTCTAATTAGTATTTATAACTATGGTCTAATTTCAATAACACACTGTTAAATGAGTACAGAAATGTATTTATCGATTCACGCATAGCAGCACAACATCACGCATTCAGATGTTGTTGAGATAGCTGGATAGATATGTACCCACACATTTTCTACGATTTTTCACGTTCTTTGATTATGATTCTTCTTTTTTTTTAATGTCTCATACTGTGATAATGAGTCTTCTAAATTGCTATTTGTAATAAATTTAGGGTAAGATTATTCACTTTTCTTTGTATTTTTTTGGTTTATGCTCTGAGTGAGGGACCCTACAGAGAGCTACAAATTGAGAGAAACAAACATTTCAGAGAAAACAGACCTCCAGAGCTTTAGAAAGAGCAAAGAATTGACAATTTGAAGGGCTTCAAGTATGCCAAGTGGCCATCATAACTCACTCCACATTTCAAAAAGGAAAAAAAAATCAAGATTTGAAGACTTTACAGAGCCTTTTGTTTGCTGAGAATGTTTTCATTTTGCGTTGGCTATAATTATTTTTAAGATTCATTGTAGGAGCAACTTACTTCTCTCTCATTGGCATTTATTATGAGAAAGACAATTGGGAGTCATCTCAGTTTTTCAATGAGGACTGGAAGAATTTTGTGAAATATCTAATATAAGGAGGCTCATCAGCAGCAAAGAACCCTAGTGTCTCGACCCCTCTCCAAGGTATTTTGCTCTATCCCGCGTCTACGTGTCCTATTGTATGGACTAGGAACAATCACTAGCTCAAAAATAAAACGATGTCATCGTTTGAGGGGACAGTTTCTTTAGGGGGTGGCTTGATACAAAATCTGGGGAGGTCAAAATTAGAAGGATCACAGGGATCTCCTGCTTACATCACTTGCTCTCCTTAATTTGAAAATGACGTCTAGAACACAGAAGAACATTCAAATGCCACATGGATGCTCTTTTTCCATGTCAAATTACTTGAATAGTATTTTGCCTTTTAAATGAGGGAAAAGATCAACTTATTGTGTACAGTGAACAAAAACGAAAAATCTATATGATGAGCAACAATGGATTCTACTTATTTATGAATAAGGTATGGATCCTCTAATACCAAGTTCCCTCAGTCCTCTCAATATGAGAGCCTTTGTTCCATCTGTGGCTTCTTTCTGTACTAGAATTTACCTACAGTCTTATTATTATAGGATCAAACTGTGGTGCTACTCTAAGATATTTTATTTAATCCTATTTAAACAAACAAGCAAACAGTTTGACAGCTTATAAAGAGACATCTGTATATCTTATAAATGTAGCTTAAATTACTTAGAGTGATAAGAAACATGGCATAAAAGGAAAATAAAAGGTCTTTTATAATATCACTCTGCTGAGCGTTGCACTCTGTCACCCTCAATGCCTTTTAAAATGCATTTAGATTTTTAAAAATAAGCTGTTTAATGTATATTTCAAGCTATCTCATAACCAACCAATTGGCCAATTATGTGTTTTCTGATTTCTTATTTACTTTTTACAATAAAGTTGACTCATGCTATTATCTGTATATTGTATTTTTTTAAATAAAACACAGAAATAATGGTAGGAATAGTACCATTCTTGAATCAAGCAACTGAACCAACTAATAATAGTAATAATAAGGGAAAAAGGTTTCATAGGCTCAATTTATCAAACCAGTGATAGAAGGTATTAGTCATGAAAAAAGAAATGAATATTGCATAATAATGTATGATATAGAGTCTTGGTGAATTTAAGTTTCCCAGTAGTGGTCAAGAATAAAATTCTTGGATGTGGATTTCTTAAAGGGTTTTTTTTTTTTAAAGGATAATCTACCAGCTATCTACCTCCCCATCCTTCCTTGAAATGAAATTTCCCATAAAGCATGTCAACTACGTATTCTCTTCCCTTCAATATTTAGCAATAGTATGTTAAACTGGAAAACTGAGTATCATCTGTAAGTGAAGGCCTTGGGAAGAAGAGAAAAGCATGATCAGTGGAGACTTAGTACCCTTCAGAGGAGAGTAAGCAATTGCTCAGAGGAAGGAGGAACATGCCTACCTTTCTCCATGATTTTGTTTGTCCATCATGGCACCTTGGTGTAGTGCAAAGGAGCGTGGAACACTCTTGGACTGCATTGGGCTGGAATGCAGCAGGGCTGGGTATGTTAAATGATACTCCAGGAACATGCCATGCGTGTCCTCCACTCAGGGTCTCTGCCTTGACAATGCCTCTGTGGGTATTTGCTGTGTTCTCCCCTACAACCACTGCAGTCTTGACTCCTTTGCAGATTTCTGCTTAAATATTCCCTCTTCGTGGACATCTTATTAGATCAGCCAGTCTAAAGGAGGCTGCTCACATACTTTCAGTTTACCTTGCCAATTCTGATAGCCTCCATCACAAAATTGGAGAAATACTGGAAAATACTTAGGCTACAAGACACATAAGCTTTGAAAAAATACATAAATTGCATCAGTAATTTTTCTGTGACATAAATGCATTAATGCTGCTTCCAGTCATGCCTAACTTGCTTTCCTAAAGTAGCCTAAGTACTTAAATAATCTGCCTCATTATGTAAAACACCTGAAAATTCTTTTCATTTTGTTTGGGGAAAAAAAAGTTTAATACAACTAATAGGAAGTCATTTTATGCAGCACCTGAGCACTGAAGGGGGACTCTAACACACTAATGGGCACCACATTAATCCATGATATTACACGAGTAAAATGAAGTGACGCGTTTGCTATTTATGCTTGAAGTCTGTGCGTAAACAATCCGATGTAGGTGCAGGTGATTGATGAATAAAACATCACTGATCAAGCTGCCTCCAACTACATTTTGGCTTAATCCTGCTGGTTTAATTTGGTTTGGTGGTTTTTTTCCCCCCCTTCGTCTGATGTTGTTTTCAGCTGAAGTGGATAAATATATATTATGCATGGGGGGGAGGGAAAGAGCAACATAAATTTAAATACCTGGAACAGGTGACAAGAAATGCTCAGCTGGTTTCAGATATTATGCTTCTGTTAAAGAGAAACAGAAACATAAAAATAACTCCCCATCCCCACCCCAGGGGCAAAAGTGTCATTGACTCTTTAAAGCACAAGTTCATCTGAGAAGTTTAAGTCAATAAATCAATGCATTTCTTTCTTACTCATTCTCACGATACTTAGAAAACTTACAGGTGAAGTATTTTTAAGTATATACAAGAGTTCACATAACCTTCTTTTAGGGAAAATAATCTTGAACAATAATTTTGATGCAGCGGAGACAAGCGTAAAGTTTTAATGTCAGGTGACATTGACAGCTGAACTATCAAGTTAGTCATGAAACTCAAGGTATCTGTCTGCCATAATAGAGCAGTTATTCTTCCCCTGGCATGATTAATAATTAATTAATACAAATTATTACAAAATTAATTACAATTTAAATTTAATTATTACAAAATTAATACAAATTAATCATTTGTATCTAAATATAACATATCTCTTCCTGATGCTGAGGCCTTCCTTATGTTGAAGTCCAAAGCTGGTTCCGTAGCACAGGGGGAAATACAAACCGAAGCAAGAAAGTAAAAGAGAAAGGATCCTTCTCTGCTTCAAGTTCCTTCTGTGCATCATCACGTTTAATTTAGCAAATGTAAATAAATACCAATGCCTTTCCCTCTCATTTTTGAATAAAAATACTTAAGTAATTTAACATTTTGGGGGAAAAAAAACCAAGGAATTTGCAGATCTAGCTCTTGCCTGTTCTACTGCTACCCACAGGAATACTGCGTCCCTAAACCCAGAACCCAGTAAAATAAACCGGAAGCATAAACGTAAGTTGATTTAATGTAACAGCAAATAAAATCAGCATTTCTCTTTTACTTAATATATCATAGCCAATGCCACATAGAAAAAAATGCATGGATTCACAAATTTTAAAACCTACATGAAGAAATTCTTATAAGAGCTTAACTTTAGCCTAACTGCTTATTACATGTGAAATGTGATCTTTATCTGCTGTGCAAAGCCTCTAGAATTAGCAGCCATTACTTCTGTTACTTCAATTGTACTTAAGTAGTACTTTTCCCCTACCTATTCACTATGTTTTATGTCATATTTTTTACTCAATCTTAAAAACATATCACTTTTCTTTTTCTTAAGGTGTTAGGTATCTTAACATTAAAATAGTGTTCAAATGGGAGTGAATACACTGCTAAATATATCATAAAATTAAATGAATTTTAATAAGTACACTTAATAGAATATCACAAAATTCTAACAATTATGCTTCACAGGTTTGTAAAGATTAGAAAAAAATGCTTATGTAGGATACTATGCATACTGGAGATCTCAATATAATAAAACACTATAATTATATACATATATAAAAATATTTATATAATATATAATTACATATTAGGAGAGAAAAGGAGGGAGAGAGAAAGTAAGAGTGACCAACAGAAAGGAACAGTGACAGACAGGGCAAAGGGTAGATCAAAAGAAATCACCAAAAAAAAATTGTGCTTGATATTTTGGAACAATTATTACTTCAATAATAAAGGCCACTACAGTTCAATTTTTTGTAAATTTTAAATTTGTATAAAATATGGACTAGATATATTTTTAGGAGATAAAGTCAAAGCTGTTTTCATTACTCTGATATTTTTCACAAGGCTAATCATATGTCACAGCTGAAATAGTGTTTATAATAACAAACCAATTAAAATATTTTCAGGAAAGTTAATAATTTAATAGCCATCCTATATTTATTATTTAATATGCCAGACCTTGTGCTTTTACATATACTATTTCATTTAATTGCCACAACCCTATGAGAAAGATCCTATAATGATTCTCATTTTGCATATTTGACATCTAAACACTGAAAGGCTAAGCAGCTTTTACAAAGTCACACATCTTTATAAGTCCCACTAGCTTTCGAACCAAGGCGATCTCATTCCAGAATCCGTGCTTTAAAAACCCCTCAAAACTGCCTTCCCAAACACGTTTGATTCTGTATGCCATCCTATTGGTTGCAGGTTATTGTTTGGAATAGTCTACTGAGTATTCTAAAGCTCTCTTATAGTGATTTTTTGGGTTGGATTGTTTTTCCCCAAAAGGTGTATCATTAAAACCCTGTGAATGTGATTTTATTTTTTTTTTTTTGAATGTGATTTTATTTGGAAATAGAGTCCTTGCAGTGTTGAGATGTGGGCATACCAGATAAGGGTGGACCCTAAATCCAGTGACTGGTTGTCTCGTAAGAAGGGAGACGTGAAGACACAGAAGAGACAGAGGGGAGAGGCCATATGATGACTGAGTGTTACAGCTCCACGTCATAGGATGCCAACAGTTGTTGGCAAACACTAGGAGCAAAAGCCTAAACATGCCCTGATGACACCTTAATTTCAAACTTTCTTCCTCCAGAACTGTGATAGAATCAATTTCTGTTGTTTTTCGCTACCCAACTTGCGGCAATTTGTTAGGTACACTAAGAGATTATTGATCTGATAACAATATCGGACATGTACGTATTGGATAGGAAAGTGGCGGCAAAAACTATGCCAAGCATTTTTTGTTGTTGGTCGGGGTTCAAAAAGTATTTGGCAGATTTGAGGTTCTCATTTGATATGTGAATTATGGGCAATAAATTGGTTGTGCTGCCTGAACGGCATGTCCCATCTCTCATACAAAAAAACAAATATATTGCAAACTTTAAAAACAAAATGTCATGGGTGACATCATTAGACAGGATATAAAGGTAAATGACCACAGGTTAAGCTGACTGTAGTAGGGTCAAGAGGAAGCAAGAGAAAAGTAAGAGATACCAGAGGGGCACCCAGGTGGCTCAGCAGTTGAAGGTCTGCCTTCGGCTCAGGTCGTGATCCCAGGGTCCTGGAATCGAGTCCCATGTGGGGCTCCCAGCATGGAGCCTGCTTCTCCCTCTGCCTGTGTCTCTGCCTCTCTCTCTCTCTGTCTCTCATGAATAAATAAATAAAATCTTTAAAAAAAGAGATACCAGAGGAAGATTTTTTGCAGAAAGAAAGAGAGAGAGAGAGAGAGAAAGAACATCTGAGAAACTAGTACAGGGATTCGTATTTGGCAGTATCTCACAATTTGGTCAAAGAAACTTTATCCTAAAATGGAAAATAAGAAATACTGGAATGAGAAGATGTATACTTTATAATTGACCTTAAAAGATATTTCAGAGTCAGGTTGCAGATATACAGTCCACTCTGGAACCCAAGTAATCCAAGCTATGGATAAAGAGAAAAGAAAATGAGTCTTTTTTTTCGAAAAACAAGGGAAGGAGAGTCTGTGAAAGGAGCGATCTAAACTGTTGCTCTAATAGAAGGGACAAAATATCTGCATAGACATATATGTAGTCATAATTTTATTGCTGGATGTTCTTGGTAGTAGCTGGCAAATAAACGCTTCACTTTATGTGACTAGATCCTACGAATTCTGCTGATGGCATTTGATATTTTGAGGAATCACAAGTTTTATATGTATTTCATACCACTCTCAGCAACAAATCTAGAAGCATCTTGACTGATATTTATAGTTCGAAAATAGCACTATACTAGTTTTCTATTGCCACTGTAGCAAGTCATTACAGACTTAGCGGCTTAAAACAATGCAAATTTGTGATCTTACAGTTTGGGAGGTCAGAAATTTAGGGTCCTTTGATTACATTGTGCCCATTTGAATAATCCATGGTGATCTTCCCACCTCAAGGTCCTTAACTTTAATCACATCTGTAAAGTGTCTGATGCCACATAAGAAAGCATAAATTCTGGGGGTTAGGTCATGAGTGTCTTTTGTGGGCCTACCGGTTTCTGAAACATGACTTAATGTTTTGGGTTACCATTCATATTTTTACCTTTAAATATTCTCATTATTAAAAAATAATCAATAATATGGTGACTTATTAATCTCTAATCATTTCTTGTTTGGATTTTTCAGACGCCATGATCTGCTGAAACGTTTCTTACACGTAAATGACATATTTCACTAACTGAAGATGGCCGAATATATTTTGTCAACGTCTTTAATTTAGATGATGAACAAAACAGGTTTACTTTATTCTATCCAATTTATGGGCTACCCAACTACTTGGAATGCTAAATCCAGGTAAAGTACTTTCTTACCTCGAGACACGTGCACATGATTTCCCCCGTATTTTGAAAGCACCTCTCCAACTTCTCATGCCTCCATCTACTCTTCTACTTCGGAATAGACCTTCAAAAAGTCAAGAAAATGAATTAGGAATTCAGTATCTACTCCCAGAGAAAAGTCCAGGCCAGATGGCTTCACTATGTACTAGTGGGTTCTCCAAACACCTAAAAAACAAATAATAATAGTCCCTCACTAAATCTTTTAGGAAATGACATTACCCTCATCATTCTATAAAGCCAGCGTTACCCTGATCTCAGATTCAGACAAAGCCATCACCACTAAACTACAAACTGATACTTCTAATGACACAGTCGCAAAAATCTTTATTAGATACGCGCAAATAATAACAAGTGTTGGTAAGGGTGTGAAGTGGGAACCTTCATGCTTTACTCTTGAGAATGCAAAATGGTTCAGACACTTCGAAAAAGAGTTTGGCACTTTCTTCATAAATTAAACATGAATTTACCATACGACTCGGTAATTGCATGCCTGGGCTATAACCAGGAGGAATAAGAACTTAGGTCCACACAAAGAAATGTATGTAAGTATTCATAGCAGCATCATTCATAAGAGTCAAAAAAAGGAAACAACCCAGATGTCCACCAACTAAAGACTGGATAGATGAAATGCGGTATATTCACACAATGGAATATGACTTGCCAAGACAAATGAAAAAAAAAAAAAACTACTCCTGCATTCTACAAATGGATCTTCAAAAACATGCTAACTGGAAAAGCCAAACAGTAAAGGACATTTTTTAAAGAAATGTCCAGAAAGCCCATCAATAGTTATCTGAAGCTGGGGGAATGAATGGGTATAGACTGTAAGGAGGTGTGGAAAAGTTGTGGGATGACAGAAATAGTTAAAAACCAGAGTGTTGTTAGGGTTGTATGCTTGCCTAAATGTACTGAAATTCCTCAGATTATACACTTCAAAAAATTTAATTTCATGTTACTTACATTATGCCTCAGAAGAGAAGCTAGGAATATTCTTCCTCTAAATAATACAAATGTATTGTGTATAAAACACACACAAATACATTTTCAGCATGACTTTTGGTGATAATTATTTGTTGGAACATTTTTTTTTTAAAACCAAACCCAAATGGAGCTATTAAAAATAGAAGAATGGATACATGTTCCCCATCTTTGTATCAGTTTATTTTTGTTTTTTGTTTTTTTGTTTTTTTGTTTTTTTTGTCTAGCGTGTTCTTGGGTCATCATAGCTTGTTATTTCTTTGCCTACCTTCAAAGATGGGGATAGACACACTTAGAATTGTGACTCACTTTAATAAAATGGTTTTGTTGGGAGAAGCAGGTGACAGATTGTAATGGATGTGTACACTTTCTGATCACAGCACCTCACACTCTTTCCTATTAGGAAGTGGTTCCACACTAATGTGCCAGATTTGATGATTTGAAAAGACATGTCTCTCAGGTTGCCATTATGTATAAATCTCATATTTATAACTGTAGTGGAAAAGCCGTGGGTATTTTGACACAATATGTCCAAATCCTGATGGCACCCCAGTTATCTGATGCATTTTGGCCAAGGTGTTTAACCTCCCTGAGATTCAGTTAATATGTTTGCCAGTGGAGATAATGCTGACTCTAAAGACGGCGGTTGATGATCCAATAATTATGGCCAGTGCCTATCGTACAGTAGGAAGTCAGTAAGTTGTTGTTTTTTTCATTTTTTTATTCCATTTTTTCCATTTTTTTCATTTCATTTCCCTCTCTATATAGTTATATTTAGTTATATATATAATTTTATTATATTTAGTTATATATACATAGTTACATAGAGTTACATATGTGACTATCTTTCCATATATAGTCATATGCATAGTTTCATATATATAGATACAGACCTACATAGTGATACATAAGGGTTTCACGGAACATGCTTCAAAAATATTCATTTAATAGCAACAGATATACTTAATGCCATTGCTTTCAGTGAGTACTATGACATTTAGGAGATGAACACACCGAATGAGCATAATATGCTCTACTTTCACATAGGTAAAATAAGAATAAAAATTATAATGAGTCTATAAATATGCCAAGATGGATTCTTATCTCTATAAAATTATCAAGTCGTTTTTTTTCCTATACCCATGTTAACTGATATCACAGATATATGGCTGGTTTCAGTAACCAGTCCTAGATGCACACAGTTCATCCTCAGGATAAATTGCCAAACACAGTGTCATACTCAGATCTATTGGATAAGCATCGAATACCCCTTAGCTGTGCGCTGATTATTTCAGCCTCTGTGTCATTCCCCGTCCTTCTTTATTTAGCCACGTTAATACAGTTGATATTATTACAATCAAATTGTGTGGACCGTAGAGTCACCACTATCTCATAACACATCACAATATGGCTTTCTGTGGCTTTAAGTACATCATGTACATATTTTATAGTTTCATTATTTGAGAGCAACCTTATTACTACAGTTATTATTATTATTTTCACTTACAGGCTTTTGGGGGCTACTTCAATTAATCTATCAGTTCTAACGTTTGCCAGGCTATTTATGATATGGGAAAAGTACACTTATAAGCTAGGTAAAAAAAAAAAAAAGTGAGTCAAAAATTATACATATAGGTAATTGAAGACTATTACAGAAATTGAATACGTAAATAATCAAGGGTGACGTTTAAAAATTTACATAAATGCCAACAGAGCTTATTATTTGTTGATTTATTTAGTTATCTGTTTAGTTATTGTGTTAGTCAACCTTGCTGGAGTAACGGAGGTCTTTAAAAAATCTCAGTGATGTGTAAAAACAAATATTTATTTAGTACTATTCTTCTCTTTTCTTTTTATTCTTTTTTTTGTTGTTGTTGTTCTGAAATGGGCTTGGGCCAAAGTAGCCGTCCCTATCTTAGATATGCCATTATCACAACCGAGGGATAAATAAGAAGAATTGGAATAAACACACAATGCCTCTCAAGGTATTATTCACATTTCACTGGTCGAAACAAGTTCTGATGGGTGGGGTAGCCCTGCCTCCCCTCAGGAGAGAGGACAGGCCGTGGCAGGGAGCAGGGATGAGCAACGTCCTCCCCAACCCAGGAGCGAATCCTTAGGATGGTTGGAAGTGCTGATCCTGTAACGTAGCATACCTACTGTTATTCTCATTATTGTTCTTACATTTAGCAGATATTTTAATCTTTCTTACAATATGCTTGTCATTTCCAAGTTTCAAACATATCAGCTTACCTGGCCTTCAAAACAGTCCTAGGAGAGGCACGGTTGCTATCCCTGGCTTCCAGTTAAGAAGATTCTGACCCACTGAGGTTTAGTAAAGCTTCTCAAGGTCAATGAACGTGCCAGTGACTGAGCTTCCACTCCAACCTGGGTTCCTGACTCCGAGGTCCACCAGGCTCTCGAGGTTCCACCTACAGAGAGCCACAGAGGCAGGGCATTATAGCCATAACACAGGATATATTTTTTTCTTTTTTTTATGAACTTCTCAAGTTGTGGAATTCTTCATAAAGTTTCTTTTTTTAAGTTCCTTTACTGTCAGGATTTTTTTTTTCTTTTTTATGATTTTCTCAAGTTGTGGAATTCTTCGTAAAGTTTCTTTTCTTTTTTAATTTCTTTACTGTTCTAAAATAAATGAAACAATAAAGACTGAGAACATACAACCTGTTAAAATCTCTTTATTTCCTGTAAAATGTCTCAGGAGAAAACATTTTTGGTCATTTGATTCAATCTTTTGATTGCATCACTCTACGCTTCCTTCCCCTGATGACCCGGTTAATTTATAAGGTGGCTCTGTCTTTCCCCTTCTTTCACCAGCATGGAAAGAAGCAAAGCTCTGATTCGCGTTGTACGGAACTGAGTCATTTAATCTAACTACCTCACATCAAAACGGATGGGTATTACACTGGGACAGGCCAGGCGCTGTAAGGCGCTAAGATGAATGCACGAACTATGAACACATCTCTTCTTCAGACGTGGTGTAGCCTACGTCAATAATGTGGGACTCCGGGGGCGTGTAACAGGTCACATTGTGCATTCTGATCCGTTTACTCTTGTGGCTGTTGTGGGAACAATCTGATATAACCTATCTTTCCCCCCCTTTTTCACTAGTAATAATACCGTTTCACATTTATTGCCCTGATGGTATAATTAATTTAATTATTAATTTTCTGGAGGTAGAGTGCTATGCAGTGTAGAAGTCATTTCCCTCAGTGAGATGTGGGCTTTATTTTATTTACAGTGATGGGTCCAAGTCAAGTGTGATTATTTGCAAGTCGTGTCTTGGTCAAATAAGAGTGAATTGATCCAAGTGCTTCCTATGACAATATGCTAGTATTTCAGAGACAAATCGGTGGTCCTTCCGAGGGAAGGAGAGAGGGATGGGAAAAACGGATGAAGGGGAATGGGAGACACAGACTTCCGGTTACAGAATGAGTAAGTCACAGATGAGAGGTACAGCACAGAGAATACAGTCAGTGACGTTGAGGTAGTGTTTGCTGTATGGTGACAGATTGTAGGTACAATCAGCTGTGGTGAGCACAGCTGAACATATAGACCCGTCAGATCACTATTTCTGAGTAAGGGACAGGCAGGGCTAGGTAGGGAGACAGAGGCAGGGGGCCATGTCACCAGCCTCACAGATATCCCAGACGTGGAAAATGTTATAGACCAGATGGTAACCGGAGAGAAAGGAACATAGAATTCACCTTGTTTGTCCTAAATATAGATGAGATAATTATATGATAGTCACAAATCCACCTTGTTTTTTTAAATAAATTTTTATTTATTTATTTGAGGGGGAGGGCACCCAGGGGAAGCAGAGGAAGAAGCAGGGCCCCCTCCTTCCTCCCCTCCCACCAATGAGCAGGGCGCCTGATGCAGGGCTCAGTCCCAGGACCTTGGGATCATGGCCTGACACTTAACTGACAGCCACCCAGGTGCCCCCATCTTATTTGTCTTAAATATTATAGACAAGATATTTACCAAGCTCCCCGGTCAGTTTTCTATAAAAGATGGACCGTAAAAGCCCTCAGGAGGAGGCCGCTGAAGACCTCTCTCATTCTAGAGAGCCTTTTCTTTCATTTTCGTTCTCACCTTCACTTAATAAGTTTTCACTTCACTTGATCCTTTTGTGTCCTCCAGGTTCATTCTTCCTCTCTACGGTACAAGAACCCTGCAACCCTGCCACATGCCGTGTCCCTAAAATTAATGTAACACCGTGTGCCAACTATACATCTATTTAGAAAAAAAAAAGGAGAGCAGCATTTGCCCACCTCTGGGGACATGCTTCACCCTGTTTGATAATCCCTTTCGAGAAGTCCTCACTGCCCTGTATCTATTTCCTTATCTATGAATGGAAGTAAGCATATTGGTTCTCCTCATGGATTTTTATATTGGTATAATGTATGTGCAAGCATACTGTGAATAATTAAGCACAAGAAATTATTGCCATCCTGATGCTAGCAAAATAACAACTACTTATTTTTTATTCCATTATCTGATAAAAATGATAAAAAAATGAATCATTGAATCAATGCCCTGACAAGGATACACATATCAACCGCACGCAATAGTCCTCTTAACACTCAGATGCTTCTAAAAGTAAAATCCTTCGGTAACTGCTTTGTCCATAATGTTCTTAGGGAGACACTGTGATAGGAATAATTCCAAATTATACATGTTCATTTCAGTAGTTGACTTTGCGCTCTAATCATATCGCCAATTTCAGGTTTACTTAGGACAATGAATTAAAATTCAACAGGACGGATAACTCAGTCATTGCTCACTATACCAACCAATTTTCTCAGAATTTGATTATGCTTGAAATAAATGTATTGAAATAGTAGTCAAGAATCTGGTTGAGGCTGTGTATAAAAGACATTTATATTATAATGAAGGTTCATTTTCTTCTAGAGACCATAGCATACTAAAATGCTGGGTGGCATTAAAATATTGTTATTAGCCACGGCTCAGACTTGGATTCACTATTCCATCACATAGGAACAATCAGAGGAGGGTTGGAGGACAAATGTCAGCGCTGAGCTTAATGAGCACTGAGGAGGGGATTTGAGCTTGTCACGGGAACAACATTGGGGTGGGCAGGCGTTAATCTTTTCAAGTCATCCAACTTCTGAGTTCTCTTTTTTCTTCATTTATAGCAATATTCTGGAAGGTTCTAAAAAGAGCTTAGCAAATTGAAGTCTATATGAACCACTCTTCTCCTTTTATGAACCAGAGAACCATTAACAATTTTTAAAAGAGTATTTCTCCAATTTTAATCCTCAACTTTCTACCTGGTTTTTACTTTCCAGTTCAAGCATTTCATCAGGTAAAAATATCCTTGTTCCTTTCATAGAGCAAGGATATCTATTGATAACTGATGAGGAAGGCATGACTTATTATAACTTCCAATTATCAAGTCCCTAACATGTGTCAGGCATAGGGCACAAGGTGCTCTGTAAATATTTTTTCAACCTTTTAAACATATTCTGTCAAAAAAAAAAAAAAAAAAACCTTCATTGACTCGTTTGTAAATCAATTTAATGGTACTTATGTGAAAAGATTCTTTGAATTTCCCAAAGTAACAGAATCATTAAAAATGAAAGAATAGGGGTTAATCTCTAAATCTTTTTTCCATAATCTCACAACTTTCCCCTAAGAAAATTGGCAGTTTTGCTGTCCATGTTCAAAACTCATGTCTTGTGGTGGCCCGTTCAGTTTACCATAGGAATCCTATACCTCTAAAAACCAATTTGAACAATGTATTTTCAACAAGCAGAGAGGATTTTTTTTTTTAAAAAATATTTATTTATTTTGACAGAGAGAAAGAGAGAGAGAGAGAGAGAGAGACAAGAGTGGGGGGGCAGGGGCAGAGAGAGCCTTGAGCAGCCTCCAGCCCTACGCAGGGCTCTATCTCATGACTCTGTGATCATGACCTGAGTGGAAACCAAGAGTTGGATGCTTAACTGACTCTGCCATCCAGGTGCCCAGAGACTGTGTTTCTTTTTAACTGAAAGGAACTGTGAATCACAACGAATGCCTTGAATGAAGGCTGTAGAGGAAAAACTCCCTGGAAATAAAGAGAAAAGGATGGATCTACAAGGTACGGGTCTGTGTTTAGCAGTCCCTCTTCTGTATCATGCTAGGTAAATAAAACCCACAGCCCGGCTCCTGAGCACCAGAGAGATAAGACAAGGATGCGTATTAAAAGGAAAGCATTCAAAAAATAAAAAAATAAATAAAAATAATAAACAAAAGGAAAGCATTCAATACCACAATGAGATTTTGAGCAGAAAAAAGTGGATTGAAACGCCAAGAGAATGATTATGACAGCAAAGTCAAGGCACCAAGAGAAGAGCTATAACCTGAGATATCCTCTCTCTCTTATTTTTTTTTAAAGATGTTTATTTATTTGAGAGAGAGGGAGCACACGTGGGGAGAAGGGCAGAGAGAGAAGCAGACTCCTGGCTGAGTCGGGAGCCGGACGGGACTCGATCCCAGGACCCCGGGATCATGACCTGAGCCGAAGGCAGATGCTTAACTGACTGAGTGCCCAGGCGCCCCTAACCTGAGGTGTTCTTACTGTGGCTGGGAAAACCCACAGCAATCTGCCGAGCAAAGATGCAAAGGGAGCCTGAAGCCGCTCAATTTTTGAGAATGGAAGAAGGCAAGTCATCTTCCTTACAAGACGAAATGAAGAACTCACCCTAGGATCTGAAGATAAGAGATGACCTGACAAAACTCAGTGAATCTATATTTAGCCAAACTCGATGGCGAGAGATTATAACAAGGAAACACCATCTATGTAAATGCTCTTTGTACACTGTCACAAGGATTTAGTAGATTACAGGCCAAAAACAAGTATTTTTAATTTTTTCAGCAAGCGTCAAGGGAGGGATTTGCTACAAGTCAAACATAAAGGTACCAAATGCAGATTTCAGGAGATTTAAGGTCGTTCCACGTCAACACGAGATGGGAGACATTCGGAGCACACCTCCCGTTTTCAAGGCTGTTACCCTACTCCCTTCATGCTTTTAGTTGGCTTTCGCCTTTATTCAGCAGTTTGCAAATGTATCGGAGAAATCTTTAACATTAACACGTATTATCTACATTGTGGTATTATCTAATGCTGCTTAATATTCATCAGTGATTCACTTTTAGTTTTGACATAAAGCTCGGGAATCCCACTAGGCCGAAGGCCTCGCAGGATTTGGCCCGCTCCGGAGTCTCTAGGTGCCCGAGACTTCCTCCTGCTTATTGCCAACCCCAAACAGCACTATGCTGTTCCTCAGGACTTTTTAAATAATGAATTTCTTCACTGATTTTGTCTCTTTCCTTTTCTAGACTATCCACATCCCAACATTTACCCACAAACTAGCCAAGTATTAGCTTTTTGTGGGACGGTTCTCCGGACTTTCCGCACCTACCACACTGGAGCATCACTCATCCTATTCTACTACAGTCTCATGCATCTCCCCAGCGTGGTGATGATGACTGTTTTGTGCTTGCTTCGTTGCTTGCCTCCATCTCTCACTATGTGGGGAGGCTATTGAAGGCACAGTCTGTATTTTATGAAGTATTAAGCTCCAGGCCCTTTGGAACACATCCTAATAGAGGTATAGTGTTTGTTGGCTCAGCCTCTGTCCAAATTCCATTATTCCATAAATGAAGAAATTAAGGCCTAAGAGGGTTAAAAGACTGGCCCAGGGTTACACAGGTGGGTTATTATGCCTAATAGCTGTTAAATAGAAAGTTCTAAAAGACAATCCACAAAGTCTGTATTAAGATAAATTATTTGTACAGGTGCAAAACATGTAAGGAATTCGTAATAGCGGTGGCTTCTATGTGGAATAGAAACATAATCATCATTTGTAAAGCAAACAACAAATTCACTGGGAAGCAACCAGTTCTTTCTCATCCAAAACTCCCAGAAGTATGAAAACAAACATAAAAACACCTGTTCTGTGGTCACTGCTTCTAGACCGCCTTCTTAAAATGGAATGCATTTTTTTTTCCCAATGAGCTCACTAGGAGACCACAAAACCACTTCAGTTTAAAACTGCTACAAAATATTCCACTTCATGGAAACACAAGGATGGGCTCTGTTATTTTTGACACAATACAACTCCTACCAAGAAATAAAATAAATTCAGTGAAATAGATCAGAGAAACAGGTTGGTTGGTGCTACAAAAGCAGCTATTTTCTTTATAACCAGGAGGATGGGTTGTTGCTCTGAGTTAATTCAGCCTTATTCGTCTTTAATTTTTATGATGTCTATGTATGTTTTCAGAAGTAGTGGATTTATCTCCAGTTCACCAATTCCCTCCTGACAAGCCACTGGAAAAAAAAAAAATGGCAGGTCTGCTGAGCAGTTTAGTTTTCAAGGCTGAGGTCACTGAACTTTGGGGTAGGGTTGCTGGAAAGTGCCTAAGAGATGGGGAACAGAAATTAGCCTAATTTCTGGCTCCTCTCTCTAGAAAGAAACTTAAGGACATGTGGAAGGGCCCATATCCCTCCTGTAACAATGGAAAACAATCTGCAGAGAACACACTAGAAATCTCTGCAGTTGGAAGTTTTCTGAATAGCTCTGACTGAGAAAGAGATTAATAAACTGCATTGTAGACAGGAAGAGAGGAGCCCCTCAACTGTCCGTTTGGACTGGGGGAAGCATCTCAGACACAGACCTGTCAAGGCACTGATTTTCCCAGGACTGAAGGGCCAGGTTTGCACAGTCCAACCCCAGGCCAACCATATTTCATTTTCATCTGCACATAGAGTACGTTTGCTTTCCTAGTTTTCATCTGTAAGGGCTGCCTTATTGCATCATCTAAGTATCAGTATCAAGTAAATGTATGGCCACCACTCGAGAAACAAACAAAAGTAGGCTTAGAGAAAAGATGACTCCGGGCCACAGAAGTTTTCTTGTTTTTAATCTGATTTATACGACATAATATGGACGTTAGAGACAGAAAGACCCCAGATCCAGTTCTAGCCACTGTGTGATCATAGGCAGGTAACGTCACTCTTTTGAGCCCCAGTTTATCCTTTTAGAAATGGAAACATCAATACGATCAAATTGTTTCAAGGGTCAAGTCAAATAAAATCTGAAAAAAAAAAACCCTGAATATAATAAGACCCACTAAATTTAAATTCATTTTCCGTTCCAGCTTTCCACCGGGCAAAGATGTGTGTTTGTTATCTTCAAGGCAGCGGAAGATAGAGTGCCGCACTTAGCAAAGTTTGTAAGAAGTTAAGAATTATGTACCAGGGAGGCACTTTGAAATTTTAAATTCCAGATTTCCCAGTGGCAAATAACTTTATGTTAAAAGAATATTCAGAATGAATGTGCTAGCACACTTGGCATCTATTTCCTCTGAGGAAAAAACAAAAACCTGTCAAATGTTAATAGCCAACATCTCCCCAAATGTTGGAACATCGACCAACTATAGACATACCTGGCTTTATCCAGTAGAATTAGATCTCAAAGGGGAATTTGCTTTGCAAATACTTGACAAAAAAAAATGTGCGGATATAAAATACTTACAGCACACATATCTTTAGGGTGGCTAATTCAAAAATGTCATAGAAGTAAATTTAAAGAAGCAGGTAAATTAATTCATTTGCAGCCCAAAGCCAACTTTCAATCTTGTTTTCCCTGGATATTTCTATCTGAAAACCCTCTGAGATTTCCAGCAGCAGAAAGTCTATTAATTTTCCATGCACTTGTTGATGCAAAAGCTATCAGGATTATGGGTTGAATATTTCTAGTGTGGGGAAAGTACGGGATGCAATTAATCTCTGTGAACTAAAATATACCTCTTTTCATTAATCTTTTATTGTAAATGAGCAAAGTAATTGAACCAGTACCACACTGTCAGAATGAATGCAATGCCGGTGGGATATGCTTGAGAGAGCACATACTGATTGAGTATTAAATATCTAACGGCAATAATTTATGGTTCATTACCTCTTTTGGAGTTTCTTAGTTGCATAGGGCTTGAATTCTAAGCAGTCAGACTTTTAGTGGAAAACAGCTTTCAGATGCTGAAGGCAGCAAGTGCACACAACTCACAGACAATCTCCTTAATTTGGACTTTTTCATACGTAGTTGAACCAAATTCTGAGCCTCTTGCCAAGCTGGGCTCGTTGTTTTAAAGACAGAAAGTTGTCATCTCCTCATCCCAAGATGCCCTCTTGCACACCCTGCCATGGTGCATTCATGAACGTGTCAGGTGATGTGGACACAGATTTGTGAACAGGGATCTAATGGAAGCACCGATCCTGCCACTTCCTGCCTATTATGTAAATCCCCTTCCAGCTCTCTGGTGGTTGAGACACCTCAGCTCTTGGTTTCAACTGACACCAGCTTCCTTAATTGTACTCAGCCATCCCCCGTGGCACAATTTCACTGCACATGGAAATGGAGGCTTTTTTTCCTGCTGGTAACGAAATACGATCAACCTGAAGCAATATTTATAGAAATATGTGTTTTGGATTTGAAGATTGGGTCTATTCAGACTTCATGCAGTTTGAAAACAAACACCGTTAAAGGAAAACAATATGAGCCCTACCTCTATGGCGAAGAAATACTGTAGCTATATGTTCAGTTGTTGGCTTTTTAACAAATTCCTTTATTCCATTTTTACCTCAGTGTCCTATGGAGCAGTTAATGTTCTAGTTGGATTCCATTTTTCTTTTTCAGAGCAGAAGCCTGTCTTTTTCGATTTATGATATTTTCTCAATATGCAACGTTTTTTAAAATGCAATTTCAAAAAAGAGAATACAGACTTTGGATATGATGCGCACATGGGCATAAAACCATGTATGAAAATGTCTAACATTTATTGGTACCTCTTTACTCATATCAAATAAGTGGTTTAAGAAAGGTTTTTGAAATAATTGTATACCCTCTTTTCTCCTGAAACTTGTCTCTCTTTCTCTCTTTCTTGCTCCTGTTATGGTTTTTATTGAGAGAAGGTGGTATTTTTATTGCATTATTAAAAAAAAAAGAACCCGGAAAACCGTATAACTGCTTTTTAAACAGTCTCATACAGAGAACAAATGACAGAGAAGAAAAAAAAATCCTACAACAGTAGAAAAGATAAATCTCATAAATAATAATCAAAGGTCAAATCTAGCACAGATCAAGAAACCTTGAAAAAATAGTATCTTGGAAAATGTCTATGAATTCCACAGGATAACAATTCGTCGGGCGATTAAATTTGGTGACTAATGACCAAACTTCTTTACACAATGATAGGAAGGATTTGTTTTGTGCTCCCATATAGTTTCACATTTTGACAAAGGAAAATTATGTAAAGCTAATTGATAAGAAATCAATCATAGCATTGGTGGGTACTGATCAGCAGCCTTGATCTCAGTACACCAGACAGTCACATGTATGTAGTGCAGCGATGCCTGCTATTGAGGAAGGAAGTGATGTAGAAAAAACAACGGCCTCCCCCATGGCCCGCAAGAAAAGAGGAAAACGATAAAGTCGGTGACCTGTAGAGGGTGCCAGGACCAGTGGAACCAGAATGAGAAGAGAAAGGAAAAAGGAAGATGATGGTACGCTCACCACACTTCCTCAAACCCAGTAAGATGGTTTCTGGGGGTAAAAAGAACCCAACATGAAAAGCAGCGAATACTCAAAATAGGAAAAAATAGGTGGTATCGTTTCAAGTGGTTAAATCACACGGCATCAGAACTTAAGAAGGGAATTGATAACTAATAACAAAATCTAGGCATTTACCAGGATGATATTTCTATTAACTGACGGCAGTAAGTGGAATAATCATTGCACAAATGTGACTGTCTAGCCAGGAAGGCCACCTAAAGACACATGAGCTTTAAAATATACAGCGATTCAAATGTTGCTAGTGAAATAAATTACGGTACATTCATTTAGTTTAAAAAAAAATATGCAGCTGTGAAAAGAATGAGAAATTTTTATATAGAAGTATGGAAAAATATCCAAACTATCCAAAACTATATAACAAAAACAAAGGTCAGAATAGCATCATAGTGCGTTGTTCCATGAGGAAAACGCCGTGTTTCTGTGCGTGTACGTGAAACATTGTGCTAAGCACAGTTCCCAAAGGTGTCCATGCTCTAATCATACCTGAAACTGGTGCATTTGCTACTTTACATAGTGAAAGAAACTTTCAGATGTGATAAGATTAACGGCCTTGAGATGCAGAGATTATCTTGGATTATCTCTCTGTGCCCAATCAAATCCTATAAATCCGTAAAAGGAGGATCTTCCTTGGCTGTAGAACCGGCTGTAGAATGGCAGCACGAGAAAGACTCAACCAGCATTGCCAGCTTTGAAGATGATAGGAGGCCACAAATCTAGGGATGTGGACGCTCTCTAAAAACCCGAAAAGGCAATGAAATGGAGGCTTCCCAGAGCCTTGAGAAAGGAGCACAGCCCTGCAGACACCTTCATTTTAGCTTAGTGTGCCCCCACCCCCTGCCCCGTGTCAAACCTAGACCTAAGGAGCTGTAGGGTAATAAGCAGATGCTGTTTTGACCTTGTTTTTATTTGTTACAGCAGCAATAGAAAATGAGTAAACCATATGAAATCTATATATATATTTGCTTTTATTTGCCCAGATTACCTCTATAAATATACAAAATATATTGGTAACACTGCTTTCCATGGAGCAAGCCTTGAGTGGCAGGAGACAGATGTGGATAGGTGACTTTTACAGTATATCTCTTTGTACACATTGCAGAGTCTGAACCATCTAAATTTAGCTAGTCCCAAAATAAGTATACATAATTTAAAATAAATATAATAGCATTGCCCTTCCTTCCTGTATCTTGAAGGGTATGGGCCATATCAAATTGGTGTGCAATGAGGCATCGCATTCTTAAATAAGTCAGAGTTTTGAGAAGAGGTATACTTGACTATTGGCTGAACAGATGATAGTTTTGTTGAAATATGGGTATAAACAAATGAAAGCTTACTTTGTTAACTGAATTTACATCTTCTTGTGAGTCATTTCTTTTTCTAAACCAAGCGCTAGGTGATTTTCTATGTATGTCAACTAAATTTCAAGATGTGATAACTCATTAAAACCTACCTAATCATTCAACATATCTCAAGGTCCATCAGTCGCAGGAACTGAAGATTCAGAGGTGAATCTGACATAGTCGTTGACGCTAAGAAACTCCCCAAGAGACATATCCTTAAGCAAATAATTATGGCAAAGTGTGAGAAATTCTCTATGTGGAATGACTTGGGATTATAGAAGAGTAATCCAGGAACACCATCTCGGGAGGAAAATTATAGTTTCGAATAACGCTGGCAGTCACTAAACCATGTCCTTTATGGACATTAGTAAAAAATAAACTAAGATTATCCCTCAAGACTTTTTTTTTTTACAATCATCTGTTTAAAAATGTAATAAATGTACAATTCTATAGACAGGGACCCCTAGACTAGAGAAATACACACATGGCTATCCTGATTGTAAGAAGAAGCAGTAATGTTTCCATTTAGGATCCATCTGTATATCCAGCAGGTCTCTCATCTCTCATTTTCAGAGTCTCCTTTTTTTTTTTTTTTTAAGATTTTATCTATTTATTTGATAGAGAGACAGAGAGCATGAGTGGGAGGACAAGCAAAAAGAAAGGGAGACAAGAAGACTTACAACCGAGCAGGGAACCTGAAATGAGGCTCGATCCCAGGGCTCTGAGATCATGACCTGAGCCGAAGGCAGACACTTCACCAACTGAACCACCCAGGTGCCCCTCCTTTTCAGAGTCTTCTAATGAACATTTATTTAAGACAAAAGTACTAATAGGTAAGTCAGTGTATTTCATTTTCAAAAATGTAGATTTTCTCTTCTTAAGAGGAATATTAAGTGATGCAACTCAACAAATAAGATGACTCAGTGACCCAAACTGTAAGCATGGTCCTAAATATTTTCTTACACTCAATGGCTCCTGTCTTTGGAATATGTGCCAACCACAAATGGCAAAGAAGACTCCAGTCACATAGGCAGTTGACTGAAGATAGAACCTGACGGATGGCTGATACTGAATGGTCTCAGTACAACTGCTCCAACTGAAGGAGCTTCAGTATAAAACCAGATTTGGGATATTTATTGGTTCCAGTTGGGTATCAGGATGGAAGAAGAGCGAGGGAGGACTCCCCAGGTCAAGATAGACTCATGCATATAGAGTTTGCTTTTAATATTGTGATTTTCAAATTGAAAATATGAACTTTATTTTTTTTTATCTCATTTTGGATCCTGGTTTCTGAAGATGTGCAGATGTGTTTTACATATTGCAAGTAGAGTCAGAGCTTATTTCCTCACTCTCCCCAATTTTTGGATATTTCAGGAAAGAGTGTATTTGGATCTGAATTAACAGATAAGGATCAATCCATGTCTCTCCCTTTTGTGTATAGCAGTAACCCCAAGGGACTGTAAATACTTGTTTTCTGTGCTCCTTTCAGTTTACTGACAGCTCATTCATGTACGCATTGGGCAGGAAGATTTGTTTTCTAATTACAAATCTATATTATAAGTTCATCTTCTTTTCAGCTATTAGGATTTCCCTTCCTCAGACTTCATCAGACATTTATTTGTTAAGTCAACACTCTGAATAAACAATCAACCTATGTAAAAAGGGTTGCAACGACACTCATTGAAAAAAACAAAAAAGATTCATTGAATCTCTACTGTTCGCCAGTCATAGAGTTGATTCTTACATTGCAGGAGCCTGACAGCCCTTAAAAGACACCAAAGTGTGTCTGACTTGAGATCAATTCCTTGCTCTCTGCAAAACTTGGTTTTCTCACTTTTAAATGCAGGAAAAAGTACATGATTGACTTCCAGGATTCTGAGAGTATGCATACCATTTTGTACACTACCTACTAAGAGGGAAATACGTGATCATGTTATTAAATACTTTTTTGTCTATAGTGGGTGTTGTGGGACTTGCTATCAGGGAAGGGTTACCTCTTTGTGTGCAAAATCAAGGGTCAGTGCCTCCTTTGATGCCCTTTTTTTCCCTTATACTATGGGAACCTGAATAAGTATCATGTCCCTTAATCTATGTCAACCTAAAATTTAAGATTCACCCATTTATTCTTTCACTCAAGAGGGCTAAAGAAGTGACCTTTGGATGATTTTGAAAGGTCAGTGCATCATATTTCCCTGCCAGTACATAACATGTGGGAATGTGTCTCCTATTCCATTTAACACAGAATGACCTTGTCTCTTGATTTAATGAGGAAATTATACATGCTGTACCTTCCTATTTAGAAGGTTCTTGTGCTGAAGGTATATCAAAGGAGCATATTACCACGAGGAATTGGGTGCAGCATAGCCATATGGCAGAGAAAAGGCCACAGCAATAGAGCAGATGACCTGCGGTGTCTCAGACGAGGCATATAGAAGGACATTCTGGGAAGTGGCAAAGGGGTTAGTCACCGGGCAGCAGACATGTGTCCAGTAAATGGTGGCCCTGATAACTCAAATCCATTTACAGGGCCTATTATTTGACACTCTGTTAAAAATCCAGGAAATGTGTTTTGCACTGGGCTTAGATGAAAATGAGGGAAAGCTAAAAGAGTAACTATTAACGTAATTACAAAAAGACCTGTTTGATCCACACTTCATATGCCCATATGGCTGGGTGTTCAGTGGACTTCAGTAGCTACCACTCTCCTAATAAGCCCAGTTAATTAGGTAATAGGAACATTTTCTCATTGTGACAACAGAGTTCTCTAACTCACTCAAATTAAACCAAGCTAATTTTGTGAAGCGTTGAGATACCAGATGGCCCCCAAGGTACACTCCGGTAAGCAGGCAGAGGAATCAGTGCCTCTGTGATCTGTCGTCTACTTGTGGGGGCTGGGGAAACAGCTTCTGGGGAAGTCTTTTGGAAACCAAGAAACTGGTACTCATTGTCTTATTTCCTGTCCAAGAAAATTAGATAATGTTTATATGCGCGCGTGAAAACACACACTTGCACGTCTATACACACGCGTAAGTGATGCCAACAGGGCTCAGCCTCTAAACTCCATGCCTTCTGAATTGTGCGTGCGTCAGGTTGCAGAGCCATACAATGATGGTACATACGATGCTCCCGTTACCTTCTTTTCTCTTCATCTCTGCTGAAGTCTGCATTCTTTAAAACGCAGAATGTAAGAACTGGAGGTGATTTTAGAATTTCAGTTAATGGACATACTCGATTTGTATATAGAAGATTAAGAACTAGAGAAAACTGGCCTATCTGAGGTCAAAAAGGGAGTCAGTGTCAGAACCAGGAGCTAATCATGTTTCTCCCTCTGAAGAGGGAAATCTCTACTTAAAAAATAGCCGTTTTGTTAAGATACAATTTACAAACGATAAAATTTACCCTTTTGAAGTGTACAATTCACAAGTTTTACCTGTCCCTTCCTAGCCATATCTGAAGCCATGGCACATGCTTATCAGCACCTTTCTCATCCACAAGCTATATTTAAAAATCTGAGAACAAAAGCCTCCATCAGAAGCCCTGAGCATAACAAAACTTCTTTAAACATGAGTCATCATTAGGTGCCAATAACTATGTTCAGTTCCTATTCACGCATTCAACAAATACTTTTGAGCACTTGCCATGTGCAAGACACTGTTTTAGGCCCTTGTAAATCAGGAAACCAACCCCCCAAAAATCATGCTTTGGTGAAGATACAGTCCACAAAGTGATATTAGAAGATGTACATTATGTCAATTATACATTCTAGTCAATGCTAAGTGCTATAGAAAAAAACCCAGAAATCTGAACAGTATAAAAGAGATGGATTTATGGATATGTATGGATAATAGTAGGGAGGGAAGATTAGGATTTTGTAAAGGAAAGTCAGTGTAGACCCCACTGAGAAAGTAACATTATACATCTAAACGCAGAGACCAATCCTTTAAGAGACCTATTTACATATGTATTATTAATCTGTTTTGGAAAATTAACCTCTACAATCTAGCATATTGTGAAGTGCACAGTTCAACAGATTTTTACAGAGGGGACATGCCTGCTAAAATTCTTATTTTATATGACAACACTGATGAGAGAGAGAGAGAAAGTAATGAGCCTAAGACCATACCACTCACAGATGCCGGAGTCTAAATGCGGGCTCATGTGACTCAGGCACCTTCACACTCCACTATCGCTCAAGTTTCTGCAAAGAAGAAGACCCAATGGCTAGACTCCAGACTTGGAACACTGGATTGGGAGGGAAGTGAGTATAAAGGAGTTACACTGCTCACCGAGTGGGGAAATTTTACTATCCTGAACAACAGAGGAAGGGAATTAAGAAGCAACTTGCTGGGGCATCCTGGTCTCTAGATATCTAGAGGATGCTGCTATGTCTCACAGTTACCACAGAGTGGCAGTGTCTTAGAGCTTAACTAAAGTTAGGAGTTACGTTCAAAAATCCCCAATTCAGCCCTCCTTTAGAACTTAATAGGTCTTTTTTTTGTTTTTCCTCCATCCACTCGTTCACAGATCACAACTTTGACATAGCCAAATACGGTTGTCTGAAACTTACTTTTGTATGGAAAATGATAGAAACACAAACTATGAAGACAACCCTTTGCATACATTATAGATATTTCATTTATCACATGAAATAAAATATAAGAATTGCACAAGCTTTGCAATTAAAGCTATACCGTATGAAACATATTAACTAAACTTACTGTGATCGTTTTGAGCAAATATTGAATCATTACGTTGTACACTTGAAACTAATATAACGTTATGTCAATTACATTTCAATACAAAAGAAAGGAAAAGCAATACCATAGGCTTCCTTATCTTCTTCTTACCAGGAATACGTGGTAAGATCAACACTTTTACTGGTAATATTTGAAAGACCACGTTAAAAAAACTGTATAAAGACGCTGGGGACACCCACAATTGGAGAGGGGAACATCTAGGAGAGAAGGGAGACTCTTGGAGTCAACAGTTGCCTTGTTGTCATTCATTCTGTCTCAGGTTCCACCTGGAGACATTTGATTATTCTTTAGCTACACTGAGGAGCAGGAACAGAGACCAAGCCAAGAAGGGCTGAGGTATGCAGTGGGGCTTTTGGTTGATCTCAGGGTGCTAGGACAATCATTGGAGCTCAAGTTCTGTCAGTGAAGGAAGATCCAGATAAATGTGCTGGGAGTAGGAACGAACCAGTGGTTGACAGACATGTTTTCTTTATAAGTTTGAATTACTGCTGTAAGTCTGCTAAGTCCCTCATTAGACTATATTAATTTTCCTGTTTACTACTTGCCAGAGAATAGTCAAGGATAATAAAATCCTCTGTGTAGAAAGATGATATTCAAATCCTGTACAACATTTTAAACATAATGTCTGGCATTCAATCAGAATTTACAAGGCTTAAGAAAACAGGACCATAATTTAGCAACAACAACAACAACAACAACCAAAAGATGGATGGCTAGGTGATCCAGATAATGAACTTGTCACATGAACTTTAAAAGGTGATTGATTAATATATTAAAGACAAGGAAGAAATAAGATGGAGAATTTTATCAAAGTACTGGGGTCCTTAAAAAACAAAGACTCAAACTGAATTTTCTTACAAATGAAGAAACAGTTATTGGTAATAACATTTTGGCACATTTTCTCACAACAAAATCAATGACAGCTTACTGGGCTCACCTGAAGAGAGGATGAGTGAATACAAAGAAAACTAGTAGAATATACATATACTAAAGCTCAAAAGGAGAAAAGCAAATATCCAGAAATGTATAAGACAGTTATGACAGTGAAAAGCTCTAACAGATGTTATGTCATAGGAGGCCCATCTGGGGGTATAAAAAAAAAATTAACAAGAGCTTTATTCAAAGAAGTAAAGGTCATGATATTTTTTAAAATTGATTTTTTTGTTTTCCCTTTTTAATTTTTTTTTTAATTTAAATTCAATTTGCCAATATAAAATTGATTAAAGACATTACTTTACAGGTTCAAGAAAGTCAGAGAATCCAAGCAGGATAAACTGGAGAAGAAACACTCCCTATCACAGCAGTCTACTGCTGAGCACCAAAGACAAAAAGGAAATCTTAAAATGATACAGGAAGGGAGCAAGAGAGACGTGTAGAGCAATAAAAGGACTGACATTTGGCTTCTAAATAGAATAATGAGAGCTACCATTTAATGGGTTGCTATATTTTAAGTGCTGAAGGAAAATAACTGGCAAACTAGAATTGTGTATACAGATAAAATGTCTTCAAGACATAAAGAAAAACATTTTTAAAAATCCCCAGACATATAAAAACATAGAATTGATTGCCAGAGAATTGAAAGAAATACTCATAGATATCCTTCGGTCAGAAGTGGGGACCTATGCAAATGCATGAAGATTGGAGAGAGAGAGAAAGAGTAAATATACAGTGAAATCTCCGAGACTATTGGCTTTAAAAATAATAACAATAATTAGAATAATATAGTTACTACTTTTATAGTCAATAGTCATAGAGATTTCACTATATATTTCTATATGTACATAATGTGAATTCTAAGATTTATATTTATTAAATAAGACATGAAAAGAACTATTCCATCCATAATAGTCCTAAACTGAAAATGTCCAAAATGTCCATCAGCAATAGAACAGATAAATAAATTATGGACTATTCACATGCTGGTACACTATACAAGAAGGATAATGAACAAAGAATGGCTTTCTGCAAGTATATGCACAGATAAAATAATAATAAAAAAAAAAACATTGAAGAAGCCAAAGCCAAAAAAAAAAAAAAAATACTGTATTAGTCCATGGATATCAAGCCAAAATCATTTATGGTATTAGGAGTTAGAAAGACAGTTATTGTTTAAGAGAGATGATGATGACCAGGGGTGGTAAGGAGAGATGTGGAGCATGATAATGTTCTAATTTTTTTCAGTGCAATATTAATACAGGTGTTTTTCTTTTGTGAATAATTCCCAAGATACACACTTTAAGATTGTTGTACTTCTCTTTATTTATGCTTCACTTTAGTAACTGTTTATTTCTTAAATGATGTTATAATCAGAGTAGTGTACCACCACAGCTTTTACTTATTTACTGCTTTAACCAATGATCAGTATTGAATACTGAAAAATCTACAAGTGTAAGGTTATAGTTTACTGTTTATGCACAGTGGGCTCTGAAAGCAGGATTTCTGGGATTGAACACTGGCTCCTTCAACTATTACATCTGTGACCAAAGGCAAAGTACTTTGGCCTCAGTTCCTATGAAATTGGGATACTAATAATTCCTTCCTCATGGGGTAGTTTTGAACCAAATGAATCGATCTTTGCCAAGGACTTTGTAAAGTGCTAAGTACTGCATAAATGATGGTGGTTATTAATTACAGAAAAGCACAGACTGTGGCCCCAGTTTTCCTGATGTGTGAGTTGAATAACTTTCATCGAGTCATATTCTGAGCTCTTATAACCTCATTAATTCAGCAGTAGTACTGATTTATTAAGCTAACAGAGTTTCTGAGGATTAAACTTGATGCCACATAAGAAAATAGTTTATAATATGTAAAGCTCTATAAAAATGGAAAGTCTTTTATTGAAATAATATTTTATGACAAGGATCAATAAAAATAAAGACATATGAAGAAATAATGTTATTATCTGATATTTTGGTGAATGTTCTGTATAACTGTCAATGTTTTCTGATGATAAGGTCTATGATGTCCAACAGATTAAAAAATTGGCATAAAATATGGGGGAAACATGCATTGCAATGGAAATTATAGAAAAGGCTGATGTAACGACAAAAATGATCACTGTGGAATATCCAGCCAGTGCAATTCATTACTTGCATTTTACAACCACTTTAAATTGAAGATAACTAAATATAAAAATAATATGAATGCATAAACACACACAGACACAGAAAGCAGAGTTGATACTTTCCATGATTTTCAATCGTCCGTAGGGCTAAGCTGGTCCTTATATTACTACAGCACAAGATGACATCATTGAGGGGGAAACTAAGTTTTCTCCTGCTACATACAAAGCCAGTAATTCTACGGACTCATTAATTTAAACTGATGGCTATTGGCAAGTGCTAATCTCCAGGGTAAATCCAATGGATGGTTTATGACATAAAACTTAAAATAACTCAGCTCACCTGCTTCTGTTCTTTTTTTTCCCCTTAAGAACTGCAAAAGTATGGAGATAAGCACACTTCCCCTATAAATAACCTCTTCTTACAAACACTATACATTACTCTGTTATTCAAAACCTAATGTTCTCTTCCAAAATGAGGTTCATTATAAACTTTGGATGACAGAGTGAATATGCACACAGAATTCCCAAATATGCACTTTATTTGCAATTGATATATATATTAATTCAATGCAAAACCATATTGAAATGCTACCATATGCAAGTGGTGGTGATTCAGGGAAAACTAAGAAAGACAATCCCTGAAATTCTCTAAAAAAGGAAGAAAACCAAAAAAAAAAAAAAAAAAAAGGAAGAAAACCAAAAAAGCAATTAAGTAATAAAGCAGAGTAAACTATTTTCTCTTTCATACTCCCCTAAAGAAAAACTAATGTTAAGGATAAAAATATCAGAATTTATGTGGTGTGTGTGTGTGTGTGTGTGTGTAAAACACATGATTCTTATAAATGGGGTTAGACTAATGTACTATTTCATATCTTATATGTCTAATCTACAATATAGATTGAATTTAAATTATCAGGGTGTAACTAGCTAGAGCATCTATTTTTATCTGCATAGCATTCCATTGGATTTATGTATAAAGGTTTATTGAGTCCTCTCCTAATGACCACATATATTTCAATAATATATACTGCAGTTTATTTGGCTGTTGTAATTCCTACAGTCATTTTAATGTCAGGTATAAAATGAATGATAAATCAGTAGTGAAGATTAATGTGTTCCAATTTATAAGTTAGTAGACATGGAGGAGGTATTTCTCTTCTTTGGGCTTTAGCTTTCTGATTTATTTAATGGGGATCTATGCTGAAATTGGAAGAAATAATTTAAGTCCTTTCTTAAGCATCCTCCTTTTGGAACAATCTATGAATCTAAGGGACAGATTATTCTTTTAATAAAAATATGTTTCAAATTATTTGTAATATTAATTTATTTAATTGTGACCCATTTTATGTAAGTTATTTGAAGATGTCTAGGGATATGTACAATCAATTCCACATCTATACATACTAACTTAAAAAGTCATAAGTAGGGAATACAAATCATTAGAATGGATGGTAAAACCAACAAGAATATCAGATTTTAAGAATGCCTGCCAAAGTGTACTGCGCTAACATACAAATTTGACTGTTAGTTCCTCAGAACAAAACCAATAAAGAAAAGAGCAGCATAGAATATTTAAAAAAATATATAGTAATTTAAGAAATTTGAAACTAGCAGAAGGAAAGCACAAATATTCACAGATATACATATATACACACTACCAGATTTTTTTTAAGTCTCTAAATCATTAGCGGTTGAATTTGTTCTCCATCCCAATCACCAATTCTAACTGAATTGGTTGATTCATCCAACAATATTCAGCTCAGCTTCATTCAGATTAAATCAGATTAAAGACCAACTAGGAAATTATCCTCAATTGTGTGACTTGATAGAAGTGCTAGTTAACATTACAATGACAATCCCATATTGCAAAACATAAATGTATTAAATCAACATGTTATATACATGTCAAATATATATCAATGAAAAGAATGAGAAGGAGAGACAGGGAAAGAGAGTCTTGGACAGTGTGGATGTAAACAGAAGACTTTCTGAAAGCTGTGAGCACCCAGCCACAGGCAAATGAAGACTATAGTTGAGGCTAGGATTTAAAATTAAAATATATTTGCATTTCCTTTGGTCATTACAGTTCTTTGAAATCTGTGAGATGATCATAACGAGCTAGGACATTGTACAAACTGCTCTGAATGGCTTGTGAGAGCATGTCATTTGTCAGAGGAGTGGCTGCCTGAATGAGCCAAGCCAAAAAAGGCAGAGATGTGCATGACACTGAAAAGGAGACCATTTTGGTGACAAGGGCTCCTGAGAAGTGGTTTCTCAAAGAGATATGGTTGCCACCAAGCTAGAATGATAGCCATCGTGGCGGTGGTTTTAGAAGAAACAACTGGAAAATGATGGAACTATTTTTTAAAATTCGAATGTTGTAAAAGTTATCTGAAAGAGCAGTCTTATCCTAATAGCAGGAGAGATGACTAGCCAGGGACTTGACACAAAGAATTCACAAAAAGATCATGCTTGATCACAGCATCAGCAAAGATTATATATTAAAAAAAAAGACATTTCTTTGATGGGATATCAAGGTATAATTTCATTCTAGATGCAAGTTAGATAGTTGTTAATGGTTGCAGTTCAACCATCCACAGAAAGTATGAAGATGATGATGACAGACATATTAAAAAACAAAAACAAAAATATACATGAAAATAAGTAACAAGCCAGGCTGGCTTTCCAAGATCTATGGCATCTTTATTCTATAAATAGATTTCTATTCTGAGTACTAAGAACAATCTTCAACATGTTCCAACAACATGCAAGTGAGATGAAATGATTAAAAACAGATCAAAGTTCTTTATTTCGTAAACATTCTAGATCACTAAGACCTAGATAACTAAGATCTAAGATTTACTTCCATGTAAAAAAGGAAAATAAATGTTTAGCATAAAAATGAATGTAGAGTTCAAGAAATGAAAAAAAAATCATTAAGAAAAGGTCTGCAGGGAATAGAAATGTAGTTCAGCCACGTCTGTTTTGTTTATTCCATAAAACATAAATAAAACATGGCTTATTTGAATTAAAAGATAATATACAGTAAGATATAAAAAGATCTAGATGAGAGGTATACAGATTAAAAAGACACCAAGGAATTAAACATTATATTTACTTACATTAACATGTTTACAGGTGGCACATATTCTATACATAATTGACTTTGGAATATGGAGAAAAAGTTTGAGGACCTAGCTTAGATTGAGAAAATAATAATCAGAAATGAAGACAGAAAAAAATAGTTCTTAATTTATTTCACTTATTAATAGAATAAAGTAAATTTACTTAAACTCACACACATGGCAGCTGCACTTGTGGTGAATACGACATAAAGTGCAGAGAAGTGGAATTATCATGTTGCACACCTGAAACTAATAAAACATCGTGTGTCAATTATACTTAAAAAATGAAAAAACAACTCTCACTATTGGAAGGGTAGTGAGTAGAGTGTTCCTTTGCTACAGCAAACTCAAATAGACAGACTGAAAGATCCCACAGGCTGTTTGGTAACACTCCTGAAACAAGAGTATTCAGTATCTCTCTCTCTCTCTCTCTCTCTCTCTCTAAAGATTTATATATTTATTTGGGAGAGAGAGTGAATACACGTGTGCCCACATACCAGTAGGGGGAGGAGCAGGAGAGAATCCCAAGTAGACTCCTTCTGAGCACAGAGCCCAGGGAATTAGGCTAGATCCCACCACCTATGAGGCAACGGCCTGAGCCAAAACCAAAGGTGGGTCGCCTCATCGACTGAGCCACCCAGGTTCCTCCAACGTGTGTATCTCTTAAAGAAAATTGCCAATTTGTAGAAGGAATGATCTGAAATCAACTATGTAGAAAATATTAGACGTCAAAATAATCTCGCCTCAGACTTTCCATCTGCACTACCACATGTCACAATATAATGGAGTGACTATTTTGATTATTGTGGTGCAAAAGCTATGGACTCCAAGTCTCGTCATAGCTAAATTTTCAATTCACATACAGTAGTGATACAAAGATACTTCTAAGCCCTTCAAAAACTCAGAAAACCTTATCAATACGTTTGATAAAACATAAAAAGCCAACAGATAATTGAAATATTTACTCCAGCTAACTGATGGATTAGTCTAATTCAAGACACCCAAAATAGGGTAGGGAACAAAAAAACAACAATCCAGAATGAAGAGAGCAATAATGACTATTCAATTATATCATTGAATTTTATTGTTAAAAAGGATAAAGATATGTTTTTATATAATGATATATATAAAATCTTTTTTGTATATAATGATAGTAATAATTTATATTATTTTTATAAATTATATATAATGATAATAATATTATATAATGATATCATTTGTATATAATGATAATAATAATATCCACCCATTTCTTATTCTTTTTTACCCTTATTTCATATTACAAAAAATATGACAAATCTAAGGGGAGGAAGTGGTGGGTGGGACTTTTTTATAGTTCATCTTTCCTGGGGCCATATATTAATTACATCAGTGTGAAATAGTAGCCTCTAAACACTATTTCAGGAAACTCAGCCTCTTTGAAATCAAGATCTTAATCTTGGTTCTAAAAGTTTGTGTATCTGGTTCTAGGTCCCTATCAGAGTATGTTTATAACTAAAAGTGAAAGAGACATAAAGAGTTACTTTAAATCAATGGAAGATGTGAATTTAAGCCAAAGCCAGGGCTTTTAAATAATTCTGTCTAACATATGGATCTTATCTCAGTTTTTTTTTTTTTTATGGGAGAAACTATAGAGTTTTCTACTTTTGTGGTGAATTCTTCTGCTCATTAAGAAACATTTTCTTTTTTTTTTAGAAACATTTTCTAATAGGAAGAAAATGTAAATCACCTAAATGCCAACAGTAGAATAATTATTTTATAGAATCTTGTGGAATGTACATGTCTGTTATCTCTCCTGGAAATTGCAGTCGTGTCTGCACGATGGATCTTGGGTGTCACGTGCTCAGTGTAGATGTGGTGGGATAAGTGGGGAGATGGGCTGGGGGGCAGCAAAAATTCTTACATTGAAAAATAGCAACACCAGAAAGCAAAGGTCATAATAGGGTTTTTTTTGGCAAGTGTGAAGGAGATCATTCTTCAGCATGAACCATCTTGGGATAATTTTGATTTATGTCTATTTTTCTGGTGTAATTAATGATAGTGTCCCCTTCCCTCATAATTTCTGGACTATAAATTGTGTAGTCACCCTAACAAAACTGCCTCACTGATTTTCCAGGAATGTTTTGATACAGACTCTAAAAATACGGTATAAAAAACTACAATATGACTATTTAGAAAAATATTAAAGCCTCAAATAAAAGGATGAAGTATATAAAGACATGTATGGGAATCTAATTCAGAAGGAATGTTCAGTTAACAGTTATTTTCCTCGTTCAACGCTTATCTTTGGAATGATCATTTTTCCTTTGGAATGACCATAAGTATCAATATTTAAACAACAGCAACAGAAGCAAGACCAGCCAGTCGCATATAGCTCTTTATCTAGAATCTCAACTGAAGAAACAAAACAGAGCAGCACACTATGAGTTTTTGAGGGAATGTGAATCACAGTGAGTATTTTCTAAAAGGAACAAAATAAAGGATTGGGAAATGACAGGAAAGAAGAGAGAGTGTAAAGAAAGTAAGTGTATCAGGATACTCAATAAAAACTTTAAATGTCTCGATACTACATGATTCTACTCCTATGAGGTAGCTGGAGGCCGTCGCCACCAGAGACCTGGTTGCCAAGTTCTGGACAGGGATGGGGGGTTTTGTTCAATGGGCATAGATTTTCGGTTTTGAGAGATGAAAAACACTTCTGGAGACCTGTGACATAGCAAGGGGCACGTAGTTAATACAGCTGATCTGTTAAATGCAAATTTTATGTTATCTGGGTTTTTTTTTTATCACATTAGTAAATGGTGAGAATAAATCCCTCACAATCTTAGCACCTCAACCAATCACTGCTCCTTTTGCCCATTTTCTATTTTAGTCCTTTGCCCTATGCATGAAAAATAGATTGACATAGTTAGAGTCACAGTCTACATTTACATCTGTGCCTATATTTTCTCTTAACATCACATCTCTCACAATTTTCACAGATCGTTTTGCAATTTTCATGACCATTTAATTGCAAAGACTAAGTAAAATAAGGAATGTAAACATATGCCTAATAATGTGAATATTTATTGCATGGTGGGATGCTATTTTGGATGTCTTGGTTAAAGAAAGGATATTATTAAATTAAAAAAAAAAACTTTGAATGTCTCGAGTAGGAAAAGTATTCACTACGTTTATGCTAGTAAATCATGAAATCTTATGTTTACATAGTGACAATTATTGAAAAAAATGGTAATGACAACGATCTTTGCTTATGCAAATATGAAAAATAAATGTACATTTTCTAGATACTGGCTTCTAAGAATTTTCAAGTTTTCTATAATGAACGTTAGCTTCATAGTCAAAAATACCAAATATTATTTGCAACATAGGTATTTTTAATAATAAAACTCTGGAGAGAAGTGACATTTTATTGTCCCCAATATTTATCGTAAACCAGCCTGCCATTTACAACTTAAACGTGGGGAAAATATTCCATCCTGTTGAGTTCAGCGTGACCGAGTTCAGCTGTGTGATATAAAATGCATTTTCTATTAGTTTGTGTGGCTAGAAAGTCAATAAAAGGAACAGCGGTCTTCCCCGTAGAACGCTCACCTACTGTAGTTTTCAGCTTATTATATAGCAAAGAGGAACAAAATACTCATAGTAACAATGTATTTTTAATAGGTTCTCCAGCTGTCCCTTTCACAGAGTTGTGGCTGAATACAGATGTGGCTGCTGTGAGGTTTTCTATCGGTGGACGGGCTGAACAAAAACCAGGTAGGGGGACATTTATCCAACACAAATGCGTGGGCTTCTCAGCCACGAAGCCTACTGCTTCTGCCACTGGGTTACTACCTCTGTTTTCCCTGAATGCGACTCAAATTTCATGGGCAAAGTGCTTTCTGGAAAGCAACGCGCAGATTATTAAACATAAGTGTCAGAAATAAAGGAGGACATGTAGGGGAATTGACTAATTCACAAAGCAACGTTGCAGAGACAAATGATAAACATCACCGCAGACTCAGAGGAGGTGAGTACTCGTGAGCTGAAATTTAACATTTAAAATGTAAAGTTGAGTTTAAAAGGAGATATAATAACATACAATTACATTGGGAGAGCAGTTTTCTTCCTCCTAGTGGCTGGATATAGGACTAAAATAGCTCCTTTGTCTCTCTAAACCCTACAATCACGGAGCTTATTCCGATATTTTCTTTCAAGTCCTGTGACTTGATGGTACAGACTTCTTAGACCAATTAAAGGATGGCCTTTAGGTAAAACAGAAGGTTGCCCACCAGTGTAAATGTCTAAGGTCACCAGGCAACTAACAAAATCAAAGGAGGACTTAAAGTTTGCTGTTGGCGATTTCCACTTTCTGATCTCCCACTTTCTAGTAAGTACAGAAAAAAAAAAATCTCTACTAGAAGGAAACAACTGCATTAGCGGGGTTTTTAATGGTAATAAACCCTTTTAATATATGGGATACAATAGAGAGTGGCAGGGATTATGGAAAATTAGGATTTCTATCTAAGGGGCAGGCAGGGAAACAAGTCTCAGGCTCTAGGGGATTGTAGCTATGAAAGAATGTGAGCACGGCTGTTAGGGTCTCAGCTGTTCCAATTATTCATCATTCTTAAGCGTAAGTCCATATTGAGAATAAGGACCTTTTACATTAAAATATAAAATAAAGACAGATTTTTTTTATCCCGAACAAAATATAGTGTGGTGTGTGGAACATCCATTTGTATGATCTGATCGGCACCTGTATATAGAACTTAAATATGGATCCTTCAAAAGAAGTATATGTTGTGGTTAAGAACATGAACTCTGGAGCCCAAGTACCTGTGATGGAATTTAAACTTTGCCAGGTACAAGTGCGTTGATCTTGGGGATGTTAACAGTCGTCATTTCATAAGGTTGTTGTGAGGATTAATGCATTAATTAATTAATTAATGCATTAATGCATGCAAAGCTCTTAGAAGGGCTCATAGTAAGCATTAGGGATTATTTAATTACTGGTTAAGTGATTAAATAATTTTATTTTTTTGGCTCATTTTTTGGCTCCTGGAGGGCAAGGGAAAGCATTACTCATTTCTTTAGCCCTAGATTACAGTACAGCATAGGAAGGTGTTCATAAAGGTTTTGTTGATGGTGCAATTGTGAAAAAAAGCTTCTAAAAAATGTTTTAGAATTGAAAAGACCGGGGGTCAGACCATTGCTATGGTACGTAATAATTGCGTGACTTTGGATCTTTCTGAAAACTGGGAACAGTGATAATTTAATAGCGTAGTGATAAAGACTAGAGTTAACAAACGTGGTCGTTAGTAATCTAGACGGCTTTTACCCTCTGGTGCTACCCCCTGTGATTGTTACCTTGCGTGACGAAGGAATTTTGCAGGTGTAATTAAGGTTACTAATGAATTGTTCTTAAAATAGAACGATTATTGGGGGTGTGGAGGAGAGTCTAATCTACTCACATGAGCTTTTTGAAAAACAGGGTTTTCTCCTACTGCTGGCAGGAGAAATCAGGCAGGTTTGAGGCATGTGATGGGTTTGACACCCTATTGCAGCAAGATGAACAGGGTCCCCTCCCCGTAGGAAGGAATTCAGGAGGTCTTCAGGAGCAGAGGAAAGCCTTCAGCCATAAGCCAGTGTAAGAAAATAGGGACCTCAAATCTACGGCCACATGGAAAGAGCTGGGTTTGGCCAACAGCTTTGTGTGTTCCCTCGGGTTTGACTTGAGCCCCTGGGAATGCCTAGTGGAGAGCCCAGTCGAGTCTGCCCAGACCTCTGACCCTCAGAATTGTGAGCTGATCTAAGGGTGTGCTTTAAGCCACTAAGTTTATGGCAATTTTTTACACAGCAATAGAAAACTAATATAGCATGTAAATTGTGTGACACTCAGTAACCACAGATTAAATGTTAGCTATTATTATAATTAAATATTTGTTCAGTGGATCAAGATTAAAAGTTTGGTGTTAAAATTCTTCCAACGGGCAAAATTACCCTGAAATGGTCTCATATTTCTTTTTTCCTCTTAACCTTCTGAAGGCTGAGGTTAAAAATAGATACTTTGCAGTGGCAAGAACATAAGACAGTGGAAAGAAAGGATTATGAAAAAAAGGAGGGAGGAAGTAAACTGTACCTAGGACTACGTCACTCAAGACACCCTATTCCTGGAGATCCTTAGTGGCAGAGCTCATCAGTATTTTCTTGGAATCGTTTTTCATGTATGTAATCCTTCCTGAATTGATATGGGGAATACGTGATCTCAGAATTTTAAGCTGCATTTCTCCTTTGAAATGCCCATTTGGGGGCATTTGCAATTGGGGGTGATCCATAGCATACCTAATCAAGCAAACATTCCAAGGCATCGTGTGTGGGTTCAAATACGCTCTACCTTCTCACGCCTACGACATAGAAGGTGCTCAGTAGACACTTATGAAAAGAATGTGACCTGTGGCTAATATTAGACATGATTCTGGCAAACTTTTAAGACCGCCTGATTTAATATCTGACAAAGAATGTCCTCAATAAGCTTGAATAAAAATGAAGGAAGGAGGGAAGGAAGGAAGGAAGATAGGAAAAAAGGAAGGAAGGAGGGAAGGAGGAGATGACATTTTTCTGTTGCCTCTTAACATCACAATTGTCTCCCCTCCTTCACCTGCACTCCATTTTCTTCTCCTGCTACTTGTAATATCCCAAACTATGTCTCTCCCGAAATAGCCGAAAGCGTTGCCTAGAATGGTTCCCTGTGGTCATATTTTTGGAAGTGATCTCTCTGTTCTTTTTACGATTTTCTTGTATCTTTCCATATTACAGGAAGTGGTTTAAACATGACTGGGCATCTTTACTATCAACAGAATGTACAGGAGTGTTATACTTCAGCAGAAGGTGTGAATGACTGGTAAAAAACTACCCAAAGCTGTATCTTCTTGCTAATTTTTGATGAAGTATTAATAACTTCGGTAAAATGTATCACTACAAGTACTAAAATATGCTTCAACTGAATACCGCTCAGAATCTTCACATAGAGGGGAAATAACGATATAACAAAAAAAAAAAAAAATAGATGGAACAAAGCTTGCATGTGTACAACCAATGTCATGTTATATGCCGCACAATTAATTAAAATCAAGAGGTGTGTCCTTTTAGCATGCTGCTAATATTTTTGACCCAGAAGAACTCATAGATTACATCTTTGCTTCAAA